>NC_084542.1:8533623-8833623 GCF_024500275.1 Phycodurus eques | reverse complement strand
TGCCAAACTGCTATTTGTTGTGAAGGGAGTTGAGTCGATATCAGTGCTCATATCTTGGGTTTTTGCTTGTAAGTCAAAGCAAAAAGTCAACCGAACGACGGCTTGTATCTCGAACAAAAGTAACTTGGGTCACTCATATTTAAGGCACCACCGTATACTAAAAAAAAAAACGTGAAAAAATACATTCACTTATAAAAACAAAAAAGTGGAGGGTGTAATTTGTGTAATTTGCGATTGAAAGTAACTTTTTTTGATGCAGGCAGGCAAAGCTGGAGCAGGAGAGGATGGCGAGGGAGGAGGAGGCGCGTCAGAGGGACGAAGAGGAGCGAAAAAGGAGGGAGGAGGAGAAAAAGAAGAAAGAGCAGGAGGAGGCACAGGCGGCCTCAAAAGTGACCGTTTACAGAGCGCTGTACTCCTTCGCAGCTCGCAACAAGGACGAACTGAGCATCGACGCCGACTGTCTCATCGAGGTTTGTTTGTTAGTTTTCAACACGCACGCACATGATTGTGATGAGCAGAATGTCTCCAGGTGGACGAGCAGACGGTGGGCGAGCCGGGCTGGCTGTACGGGAGTTACCGTGGAAACAAGGGCTGGTTTCCTCACAGTTACGCAGAGAAATTCACAGAGAGCGGCCTCTTGTCCCCCGGACCGACTTCTTGTCCACCGCTGCTTCCTGTCTCCAGGTAATGCCAGTTAAACCAGATCAAAATCTTACAGCACACCACCGAACAAAAGTATACAGTGTTACCCTGCTATTCGCGGGGTATAGGAACCGAACCCTAATAATTGAGGTCCCCCATGTAAAAAGGTTTATAATTGCATATAAATGCCACAGGATGGCAGCCAAGCACTTTTTAGTTATGTTTTCTCATCTTTACATTTAGAGTAACAGATGGCGAACTAACAGGCGACAACAGCGTTCCTCCTCTTCATTCAGACACATCGCAGGTAAATTGTTTAACACGTCTGTGTCCTGAGACACATTTTAGCCCTTCTTTGTTGCTCAGTGTTATAGCGACCTGGCTTGCTCATGTTTACATGCTACACACACACACACAGACACACACCCACACACACACAGCCTACTTTTTTATTTATAGCTCCCCTCTATGTGGGTCCCCTCCTCGTAGATTAATTACACTGACTGGACACTAATTATGTACACTTAAACATTGTAAAGCAGGGGTGGGCAGCCCACAGCCAGAAAGGCTGTCCTGTCTTGAAATTCTAAAAACAAATAAAACTTCAGAGGAACTGTTTAACTACTTAACCCTTAATCCTCACCCTTCTGAGGAAGAGAAACGTCACGTTGATTGCCCAAAAGTCAGTTATAGTCTTCCTTGTTGCTATTAAAAATAAAATCAAAATTCTGCCTCTCAGTTTCCAGTTCCTATCCTGACCAAGGTCATGTCGCCCTGGTCACTCGCCAACACCACCACTGCCTCCTCCGAAACACACTTCAACCTCCCGCTCGGCGAGGGTGAAATTGGGACAGAGTATGAAGACACGCACACATACATCAGTCTCTCTATAACTACAGCAGTTTAGATAATGATGTGTTGCTATCATTAAAGCATGGACCCACTGGACGGAGGTGACGCTGTTCAACTTGAAGGTAAGCATACACTCAAAGCCTTGGCGTTACCTGACTTAACACCTCATTGTGTTGTTGCCAAAAACAAAGAGTATGTGGCGCTGTACACGTACGAGAGCCCGGAAGCGGGCGACCTCACCTTTGAGGAAGGTGATGTTATCGTGGTAATGGAGCGGGAAGGGGAGTGGTGGCATGGGTGCATCGGTGACCAAACCGGCGTCTTCCCGTCCAACTATGTAAAGCCTTTGGAGCCAGAGGTAACTTGATTTCATGCGGATGTACTGCAATATTGTCATATATAAGGCATTTTATTTGTTTTAGGTGTCAAGACCTGGTGGGCCAACCAAGAAGCCTGGTGAGAATACACAACTCAAATACTCACAGGGGATGATCACGCGGATCTAAATTCAGCCCTGCTCGTCTTTGATTGGTCATCAGAGATCGCCCAGGCCGTCACTGCCTCTGCTTCAGTCGGCCCCACAATACATCAGCTGCGCCTGTCTCCGGGCCAGCTTATTGTGGTCCTGGCCAAGAACTCATCTGGCTGGTGGCTGGGAGAACTGCAGGTCAGTGTGGACACAACCGGCATCTTGTTGTGTTGTGACCTCACATCAACACCTTTCTTTTTTACCTCAAGACAAAAAAATAGCAGGGGATAGAAATCTGTTTTCATTTAGTGAAAAATTATCATACATAGTAGAATAACACATTTATTTGTGGAGGCATGACTGATACATTCATGAAATAAAATAGAACGTTATTTATTGAAAAATGATTTTTTTAAATGTTATTTTACCAATGAAGGCCACAGCCCCTAATAAATGTATTACCCCCAATAGATGCCTGGTGCACACCTGGCAAACGAATGATTCAAACTATTTTATGAGGAAAAACATGAGTCCTTTTCAGTGATATAGTTAAGTAGTTTTTGTTTACACGGCCGAATAAATTACATTTCCGTTCTTTCTTTGTGCAGGCTCGTGGTAAAAAGCGTCAGAGAGGCTGGGTTTACTCCTCCCACGTCAAGCTGCTCGGACCCTCCAGCAACAAGTCGGCCCCCTCACCTCTGCCAGGTCAAAATACATTTCGTTGTAAATCATCTGTTTACCATAACTTTTGGTAGACCTAAAATAATCTAATGAGATCCAGCGCAAAACGCTCTTGTATAGATGATTACATGGACCTTAAGATGGATATCAAGCATATGGAATTAATGCTCGAACGGCTTTCCATATCTCCACAGTGTGCCAAGTCATCGCCATGTACGACTACACGGCGGCCAATCCTGATGAGCTGAGCTTCTCCAAAGGCCAGCTCATCAACGTCTTGGACAAGACCAACCCAGATTGGTGGAAAGGGGAGGCTGACGGCGTTACGGCCCTGCTCCCCACCAACTACGTCAAGATGACCACCGAGTCCGACCCCAGTCAGCAATGTGAGTACACCAAAGACCTTATGAACACCAAGAATAATGACACCACTTAAAAATATATCTAGTTACGGCTAGCCGTCTCATGGCGTTTGTGTCATAGCTAGCAGATATGTGAGCGGTTTGGGGCTTGAAAAAGACGAGGCAGAAAACCACGTCCGAGTTTACGAATGTTGGGATTTTACAAAAATGCTTATTTATTCAAGCAGCAACTTCTTAAGACGCCAAAATTCTATTTGTTTACTTGGTTTGAGCCACTGCTGCACTAGATTAAAAGCCAAAAGATATCATGTTGGGACACCTTTTTTCGAATAAATAATAAAAAATTAAGGCAGTTGAGACAATTTGGATGCACTTTTTTTCTTAATGGTATCCGATCAAAAGTCGGTATCGGCAGTTAGTCTAAATCAAGTGAGTCGGACTCCGGTGCAAAATAATTTATATTCATTTATTTAAGGTCTCTGTCTCGTGGCTGTGATAACAAGCGTGATCACGTCCTGTGTTTAATTAGCATCAACGTGGGATGAAGAAATGTGCACCGGTCCGCCCGACGTGATTAGCAACCATGTAACACTGACATCGACATGATTAATATGAACGCATGCCAGGGCCCCGCATTAATATTCCTGCTGTTAATGTCTCTGCTCTCTGCCTCATCTCACACACCTTCCCCTCCTCCTGCTTCATCTCTCCTTTGTTTCCTCTGTAGGACAAACAATGTGGGCTTTCCTGTCCTCCTCCTCTTCCACCTCCTCCTCCTCTTGTTCCTTACCTTACCGCAACCCGGAATCCCGGCCACCTGCGGGAATAGAACCAGCCTCGCCCGTTTATTTTTTTTCTTTTCCTGCCTGACTTTTGCCTCTTTAAACTCCTGCACATTTTCTTCAACTAACTTTCATATTGAGACCCTGCAAAATTGCTGTATTGGAGCACTAATATACTCAGCTTATCTGCCTTTGTATTTTACACAGACCCAACTAAAGATGGGATAGTGACACAGAATTCCACAATCAGAGTCTGTTTCTCCTCAAGAGGCGTAACGGATCATCCGGAATGTATTCGCAAGTGTATAGAATAATTGTCGGATGACGACAATTGCATTCAACACATCAGAGCTGGAGAAGAGGTTGTCTGATGTTAAAGTTTGCACCCTTGTTCCAGCATTGTGGAATACTTATACACTGAAACCCGAGCAATATCGGATTTTTGGGGCAGATGCAGTTACCGATATTGGGGGCTTAAAAAAAAAGCTGATATATCGTCCAATATCCGTTATATTGGCCAATGACCGATATCGGCCAAAATATGAAATAAGAACACCGATATATGCTGGACGGTATATTGAAGGAACTTCAATTAGTAACACTGTCAACATAAGGACTGTAAACTGTCAACTGTATAATAGTCTTATATTAGATAACGATAATTAACAGTTGCAAAAATCTTTGTTTGCCTCACAAGGATCATTTACACAACTTTAAAACGCTGTATAATAGTCTTATATTAAAGGCCCAGTAAACTGACCCAAAAATGTTTTGTAAATTTGACATGCCACAGAGAGGAGCATTGTTAACAAGCTGGACAATTTTGAATGAATTAAAAAAGAATAATAATAATCACAAAGTATTTGAAATCAGGCCTCAAGAATTGAGACGTTCGCTCAGCTTCCAGGCGCTGTGGGTGTGTCGCTGAATGCTCTGAGAACCCCAGCCCTTGAAACTTTCAGCTGTCAATAAAATATGTGCCTTCTCTCCCAGCTCCAAAGGTGGGAGAGGAGAATTCCCAGCGATGCACATTGCACATGTTCTCACAGGCTGCAGAGAGGCACTCTGAGGCGGATAGACAGTCGTCTCTGAGCTCCGTCATAATGACCGACAGCCGCGCAAGCACAATTTTCCCACCTTCGCCTCTGTGGGAATTTATCTGGCCGTGCATCACACTGCTGTGGCTGCAGAAGTGTAATGCACAGGGTGATTTTAATTTTTTTATTATTATTATATATATTGTTTTTTCTTTCTTCTCGGCCCACGACATTACGGTTAAGAACTGTAAGGCGGACGACCCTAACGCCGTTGCTCCAGACCGTTGGTGGCTACTCTAGCCGCTGGCGGGGTGGCGCGGGGCCACCAGGGCGGTAGATCGCATCTGGTTTGCCGCTGCTTCGCTACGCGGCGTCGCATGTGTAGAAACACCACAGCAGAGACACTGTAGCCCAAATAAAACAAAACACATCACACTTCAGGAAAGATGTATTTTTTCAGGTTGTAGGCATAGTTTGATGACTAACTGCATGCATGCTGTATTGGTAGAACTGGGCCAATTTATTAGAAATAACGACATAGCAATTATGCTGAATGGCCACTGCATGGAATAAGGGCGCTTGGTAGTTATATGGTGGGTGAGAGCCGATTTATGCTATACCTTGCTTGCGTCAGCGCACCCCGTTTTAGCCCCGCCCAAAAAGTCTGGAAAACTGAGATGGTGAAAAACACTATAGCTCAATAATTCTGTACTTAATTTTTCTCAGTCTTTACTATGTTTTCAGCACTTACTTTCAAACATATTTAATGTATTTAGGAAAAAAACATGAAAATTACTTTTCTGGTTCTTTGAGCAGCACAACAGAATCTCTGCACAGAAATAAAGTTAATACATCGGTTACATATTGACCGATGTCGATTTATTTTGATATGCTATAATTTGTCCAATTAATCAGCCAGCCGTTTTATCGGTCGTGCTCTATCATACATGCAGGGTTCATCCCGCCTCTGTTACAGCTCTAAGACTACCTCTGAAGGTGTAAAATTGCCAGGGTGACTTTGTCATTCTGTGTTATTGCTAGATGCAGCAAAAAAGGCAGCGTAAAAGTGGCTCGAGAAGTATGTGTTCGTCTTCACACTGCTATCCCAGCATTACAAAATACACTTAAGCACACGCATCATTCTTCCTGTAGTGGCTCTGAGACTACCTCTGAAGGCATAAAATTGCCGGGTCGACTATCATTCTGTGTCAGTGCCGGTGTGGCAAAAACAGTAAAAGCAGGCAGTGTTAAAGGGTCTAGCAGGCTTGTGTATCTATGATGCAAAGCTTAATTTGGCTTTGCCATTGAAAACAAATCCCACTGTAAATGTGAAATTACACCACAACATTAGGAACACTGCAGTATACTGTACTGTTAGATGAATACCTCCCTGACAGTGTCAATTGTCTTTGTAAAGGCACCATTTTGTGAATTTGTACCTAATATTGTGGTTTTAGTTTTCTAAACAAAGCCCACAGTTCAGTATGATCATGGTGGTATTCTTAACCTAAAAGCCTTACTAAAATGGACCAATGTGAACCCTTCCTAATACTACCACCCACTTTTAATGGTATAGAATAATAAAACAAACTATATCATATATGTGTGACTGACATTTACTTTTACACTTGAGTGACATCACCAGCAGAACAAACTCGTCTTCCTCTATGCGCTTTCCCTCCATTCCAGCCTATGCAATCATGAAAGGTGCTCACTTTCACTTGCCTGCTACTGTATGTGCCTCACTCATGTAAATAACATGGATCACAAAGCTGATAATAAAGGAAGGTTTGAACACACGTGTGCGGGCTTTTGTATTATGTGTGTCAAAGGGTGTGCAGACCTAATGACTCTGGACACGATGAGTCCCCAGGAGAGGAAGAGGCAAGGTTACATCCACGAGCTCATCCGCACCGAGGAGACCTATGTGGACGACCTGGAGCTGGTGCTGGAGGTCTGCATGCGCACGCACACACACGCACACACACACACACAGACACAATTAGTGTCCACGAAATTTGGTAAGTCCACTACCTCTACTACCTCATACTATGGTATGCTTATTTTGAGTTCTTTTGGTTTATGGAGGTTCTTTTTGTTTATGGAGGTTAAAACATAATTTAAAAATCAAATTTGTTCAAATATTGTTTTTTTTTCAACCATTTACTTTACTTAATTTAAAAATTCACATTGTTATATTATTAGTGGCCAGGTCATTGTAAATGACAACTGATTCTTATTTGACCTACCTGGTTAAATAAAGGTTACACAAAAATATATTTTTTTTGTTTGTCCAATTATTTAAAATGGACTTTAAAAAATAAAATCTAGGTGTATAATTTTATTGACATCTTAATGTAACTAAAAGCAATGTATACTTTTTAAGATTGAGATAAAAAGCTTTTATTTTATTCCTGTCAAGGTTTGTTTCTGAATCGCTAGTGTAATTTAATTTAATGTATTAAAACAAATACTATTTAAGATGGGCATAAATATAAAACCAGTTATTTTACTTTACGTTAATATCATAATGTTAACAAATAAAGGGGCACAAGTTTTATTTTTTTAAGATATTTAACATTTAAAAATATTTAAACGTTTTATTCAATGTAATGAAATACCTTCATTTTTTAACCCCTTTAAGATGGGCTATTTATTTAAATATCAGCGTTTTTAAAAATATATATATTTTCTCAGATTTTTGAGATTGCATTATAGTTACAATATAGTAGGTAAAATACAACAAAATATATATTTTCAGTTAATTGTCTTTATATAAAAATATCAATTAAACCCTATATATAGTAGGCAAAAAATTTTTTGAAATGGGATTTAAATTAAAATGTAATTGTTTATTAAATAAGATCAAGAGCTCCAATTTGACCAAGTTTTCTGTTTTTCAGGTATTCTACAAGCCTATGTCAGAATCCGGTCGACTAACAGAAGCGGAGATGGGCATCATCTTCGTCAACTGGAGAGAGCTTATCATGTGCAACACCAAACTGCTCAAGTGAGTATGTCAACACTTGAGATGTCTCCCTGTCCACAGCCTTTCGTAGCTTCCATCGGGTCTGCGCTTTCAGGGCACTGCGTATACGCAAGAAAACGGGCGGCGACAACATGCCGGTGCAGCTGATCGGCGAGCTGCTGGCGTCGGAGCTGACGAACATGCAGCCTTACGTCCGCTTCTGCTCTTGCCAGCTCAACGCCGCCGCCCTGCTGCAGAGCAAAACGCACAACCAGCCTGACTTCAAGGACTTCCTCAAAGTACTGTACTCACACGCTATTAAAGGCATACAGTTACTGTCCAAAGAAAACCATGTTATCTCCATGATTTCTCATATTTTTAGTTTTATTTTCATCCATCCATCCATTTTCTGAGCCGCTTATCCTCACAAGGGTCGCGGGAGTGTTGGAGCCTATCCCAGCTATCATCGGGCAGGAGGCGGGGTACACCCTGAACTGGTTGCCAGCCAATCGCAGGGCACATAGAAACAAACAACCGTTTGCACTCACATTCACACCTACGGGCAATTTAGAGTCTCCAATTCATGCATGTTTTTGGGATGTGGGAGGAAACCGGAGTGCCCGGAGAAAGCCCACGCAGGCACGGGGAGAACATGCAAACTCCACACAGGCGGGGCCGGGATTGAACCCCGGTCCTCAGAACTGTGAGGCACACGCTCTAACCAGTTTTCATTGTTAATTTTTATTATTTATTAATTATCTACATTTATTATCTAATTTCCCTCCTGAGGTGGATAAATCTGTCTATAGATCTATTAAATTAAAAAAAGGTTTTAATTCAATAAAAGTAAAAGGAAATAAAAACACATTTGGAAATACATGATTTTTCAGATAGCTTTTTCCTGCTTGAAAACAAATATTACAAATGTGTGAGGGGGAATAACATGGTATTAAAAAGTTAAAATAAATCTTTTAATGTAATCTTAAATCATTTTAAAAGACTTGAAAATATGGGATTTTTAGAAAATATAGCATTTTCTAAATTTGTCTCTACAATTTGTAGATAACCAGCTTCAAGAAAACTATAGCAAATGTGTGTGGGGGTCAGGGATAGTTTTATTTAGTCAGGTTTGATCTTTAAACTGAGTTTTTTTTCTTTTAATGTAATTTTGAAAATGTATGTGATTAAATAACATTTTCAGCTTTTTTTTATTTTTGCAAAAATGAAAATATTTTTTACATACAATCTCGTAGGTAAAAAATCCTTTTTAAAAATGCATATTTTTATTCCAAAATAAATTTTAAAATAGTATCTTGGAAATATTTGTTTTAAGAAAAAAATTGCTTTTTCTGAAATAATTTCTACCAGATACATTTTAAAATTTCCAATTAATCAATTTTCTATACCACTTATCCTGTTCAGGGATGTGGGGAGCTGGAGTTTATCCCAGTTGACATAGGGGGAAAGGGAGATTACACCCTGGACTGGTTGCCATTCAATCACAGGGTGCATATAGAGACGAACAACCATTTACACTGATGTCCAGTCACTGAGTGGGAACTGAAACCATCAGTGGCACATTTTAAAATATTTTTTTTTATTCATTAATTCATAAAACAAACTTTTATGGGGCAGAGGGTCTACCAAACAAATGTTTCAAATGGCTTCTGCTAGAAGTATTTTTTATTAGTACACTCCAGTAAAGCCATGTATCTCCATGATTTTTTTCTTTTAACTCATTCACTACAAGCCAATTTCAAAGTATAGTTCCCTATATTGCCAGCTGTTTCAAAGGAATTTGACTGATCTTATGTTCTGTGACATTATAAGCACCCAACCTACCAAAACAAAAAGTACACTATTCTTTCACCAGAAAAAAAAGTTTGTTTTTACCTCTTTCCGTTCTTTAGTAATCAACATTAGAACATGGGTTGTTTTTACTAAAAACACCGATTTCTGAAAAGTGGAGAAAATGAGTTTTGTGAAAAGAAATGTCAAGCAGACCAGTGACTTTGATGCTAATATTTTATGCTTATGTGTCACCTCAAACTACAAAGGAAGACGAACAAGACTCACCATATAACATCAGTGGCTTTTTTTTTTTCATTCACTTCTTGAACGTTTTTTTTTTCATTCACTTCTTGAACGGCGTGATCTTTTCTCATGATCACGACACACTTTGCACTATACCTACTCCTACTGGGACACATACTGTTTATACCGTACATCTTTCAACATGTTGGCATTTCACGCCCTCATAATTGACGTGGCAAGATGAGATTCACCTCCTAATCTTTATCTTCTACTCAAAGGCTATGCTGAATCTCAAATCCAAAGCGATGCAACGCAGCCATCTATCTGTTTGTCATGTGTTATGTACTGTAGAAACTTGAATTTCACAGGCAAGCTGGGGGAGACCCTCTTCCATGCCTATCCATTGAAAAACATACAGGACAAATATGGCAGTGAATAGAACACAAACATTTTCAGATACGGACATGTTTTTTTAAATTGGACAGTGAGGGTAAGATTGTGTCAGTATTCACACAGTAAGCATCTCTTTCTCTCTCTGTCTCCCTCCCTCCCTCTCCCTCCCTCCCTCCCATGGAACAGAAAATTGCCACTAACTACCGCTGTAAAGGAATGCCTCTGTCCAGCTTCCTCCTCAAGCCCATGCAGAGAATCACACGCTACCCTCTGCTCATAAAGAACGTATGTCGGACACATATTTCAGAACTTCGTCGTCTTGCTCTTCGTTAATGTATGACATCATTTTAGATCCTGGAGCACACGCCTGACCACCACGCAGACCAATCGCCCCTGAGAGAGGCTCTGGAGCGGGCCGAGGAGCTGTGCTCTCAGGTCAACGAGGGCGTCAGGGAGAAGGAGAACTCTGATCGCCTCGAGTGGATCCAGAGCCACGTGCAGTGTGATGGGGCTATCGAGGTGGGAACCCCTCTCTTTTTGCTAGTGAAAGACGCAGGATTGTCACGGTTCTGCAGGATTGTCACGGTTCTGTCTCATCTGTGTCACTGGCAGCACTTGGTGTTAAACTCGCTCACTAATTGCCTCGGGCCACGCAAGTTGCTCCACAGCGGTCGTCTGCACAAGACCAAGAGCAGTCGGGAATTGTGGGCGTTCCTCTTCAACGACTTCCTGCTCCTGACGCAAGGCACAAAATCCTTGTCCTCCTCCGGGCCCGACAAGCTGTTCAGCTCCAAGAGCAGCATCCACCTCAAGATGTACAAGACGGTAAGTAAAACCAGTGAAACCTGCGTGATATCACCTGCGTCACTTGTTTTGTATTTATTTTGTCAACAGCCACTGTTCCTCAACGAGGTTTTGGTCAAAATGCCGCCTGACCCGTCGAGTGATGAGCCGCTCTTTCTCGTCTCGCACATTGACCGCGTCTACTCGCTCAGGACAGACACCTTGAATGAAAGGTGAGCGCACACACACGGGACAATACTTGTAGGTAAAAGTCAATTGTTTTAGAATTGTGGATGGGTCTTAGAGTGCGTACCGAAGTGTCCGGTGTGTTTAAAATCCACCGCACACCGAACAACACAGCTGAACGTGACTGATGTGGATCATCTCGAAAAAATTATAGTCGGCTACTCTTCCACGGCGACACTGCCAGTCTACCGACGCAATGCAACAGAAAAACTTTGATACTGTATCATCTTTTCATGCTCCAAATGCAGTATAATGTACTGTATTATTTGTTAACCCAAAAAAATAATAGTGCGATTGGTGTCAAAGAAAAGCAGATTTCCACAAAGAGAGGAAACCGGTGATCAAAAAAACAAGTAGAGTGTGGCTATTTTGAGAGGCTGGATATATCTATATTTTCTTAATTTCTTACATGTATATCCTCCCTAATGAATTGTCAAGGTATCAGCTCAGACTTGGTATCGGCAAAATCAAGTGACTTGACTCAGACTCGAGTACAAACAAATGTGATCAGGACATCCCTACTGTCACTCAGTGTGCGGCAGGCCTAACATGTCGTTCTGTCAGAGCGGCGTGGGTGCAGAAAATCAAAGCGGCGTCTGAGATTTTCATCGAGACAGAGAAGAAAAAACGGGAGAAGGCATATCAAGGTCAGTGAAAGGTTTTAAGTCCATATCTCCATTTTGTCCTCCTGTGTCTCCACTTTGTTTTTATGTGTTGTCCTCTCACATATCCATGTTGTCCTTTCATTTCATGTCTCCATATTTTATAGCTCGCTCTCTGAAGACAAGTGGCATCGGCAGGCTACTGGTAACCGTCTCTGAGGCCCAGGAGCTCAAAGCTTGCAAGCCCAACGGTAAGAATAATAAGACAGTCATTGAAGAATGTTCATGTGAAATGTTGTCTTCCGTCTTACTGTCTTCCACATCCACTGCAGGCAAGAGCAACCCTTATTGTGAGCTGACCATGGGGGCCCAGTGCTACACGTCCCGACCCGCAAGCAACACGCTAAACCCCAAGTGGAACTTTAACTGCCAGTTCTTTGTCAAAGACCTCTACCAGGACGTCTTGTGCATCACCGTCTTTGAGAAGGACCAGTTCTCGCCAGACGGTCAGTGGACTCGTTTGTATACATACAACGAAATAAGCATAAAATGTACTAAATAGTCCACAGCACAAAAAAAAGATAGGCTGTGTTGGGAATTATTCACTTGCCAGCCTTTTTTTGCCCTTCCAACTGAAATCATTCCGATTGAAGGTCTCTGGTCAACTGTTTACGTGACATGATCTATTCCGATCTGGTGTTTACATAGGCTACATTTAATCAGTACAGCCGTTCTACAGACATGCGGTGATGTTTTATCAACATAGGGGTCAGTTGTCTCTTTAGCACAGACGTTGTGATTGTTTTTACACTTTTATTAAAGCAACAGCTTGATTTTTAAAAAGTTGCAAGTTGTTAAATGCAAGCTCTGTCACAGACCACCTCTGTATTTTTTATACTTTCAAGTGTATATTCATATTTTCAAGTGCATAAACGATACATCATTGCACGTTTACGTCAAGACAGAGCTAGCGTAGACAGAGCACACCCTGACACTATTCCGATGGTTTGTTATGGTTTATTCAATGGTTTGTTCACTGTTTACATGATGAAAATTGACTTATTGGTTTGGCAAAAGGAATATTCCACCCTAGTGAATCCGAATGAAATTCAATTCGCATGCAGCCTGTTAAGCTTTATGTTTAATACCCATACTAGATATGCATGCAAGGCGCAGGTATTATTTTTATCCACTTGGGTCGCCACTCTCTCGTTCTACACTGTATCTGTAACTTTGAATGTGTGTAGCTTTAAAATGTGTTGCCTGGCCTGGTGTGTGACGTTGGAGTCAGCGAATAAGAGTGTATAGTTGGCCGTTGTTGGCTCAGGGTAATGGCTGGCTGTTAACTGGCTAACAGTCACTTTGGTTGTTGAGTGCCTCTGGGTATCAATTGTGGATGTACATGTTTACTTTATCATTTGTGCAAAAAAGCAATTAAACATGGTGCCCGCAGGCACCATGTTGGTGACCCGTGTTACAGCACAAACTAAACTATATTTGAACAAACATATAGCGCACCCTACTAAAAAAAAAAGACAACAATGCCGTAGCTTCACTTTCTGTCTTTAAAAAAAAATACAAATTTATTTATTTATTTTTGTAACCATTTTTTTCCCATTAGATTTCCTTGGCCGCACTGAGGTTCCCGTGGCAACTATCAAGAAGGAACTGGAGAGCAAAGGTGCCGCCAGTCGCCGCCTACTGCTCCACGAGGTCCCCACTGGAGAAGTTTGGGTCAAGCTGGACCTGCAGCTCTATGAGCCTCCACCCAAATGATACTTCTGAGCCCCTGTGTCATATAAGACTGCAAAACCCCCATTCACAAGTGCCTTCACATACTAGCAACCTTGTTCTGGAAAAGTGAATAGGATTGGCAGCACACTGGAATACTTTTTTCTTTTTTTTTTCTTTTTTTAAACAAACAACCATGCGACTTACAAGCCACAACATTAGGTACACCCACACCATCTACTCACAATCAAGACTTTACAGATACAATCATTTCCAATGTCAAAGAGGTATTTAACAATGCATTAACTGACCTGCTTTTATTAGTACAAACATGCCGGGTCTGTTTTAGCTTCTGGACACAATGCAAACAGCATAGCATACTGTCAATCCTGTGTGAAATTCATCATGCTAAATTAATAAATTGTACATGCTGTGCAGTCCTGTACATTGTACATACAAACAGTCCTCTTTGTTGGGGCTTCAATATTAACCACCAGTGTTCTTGTATCTATGCGTGTGTAATACTGACAGGTGGCTATTGGGTTGATAAAATGAACTTCATTGATGTGAAGTGAAGAAAGCGCTACTCATCTGGAGAACCAGCAGCCGCCGTGATGGCATGTGCCATCCAGTGTGGAGGTCTCGCGTACATGGTACGGTACATCCAGGCTGTACAACACATTACACATTATTAATGTTATGTTCAATGAATTTTTTTTTTTTAACATAGCTTTCAGGGGTGCCAAACTAATTTTCATCGTTGGCCACGTCATAGTTATGGTTTCCCTCAGAGGGCCCATGATGACTGAAAATCATAAAAACTGTGTTATTGTTTATATTGAATGATATTTGTCCATGTATAGACACTGTTCATGTTAATGAATTATCACATTTATCAACAATAATTTTACAAGGTACTGTAGGAAACAATATAATATCAATATGCAACAATTTATTTCTGTAAATCTCTACAAGTGTATATATACCTTTTCAAATGATCATCTTGTACAACATTCCTAGGAAATCACCATTTCCCATCACTGGTGAGCTATTTATAGAACAGAACTGTGGGCTGCTCATGTGGTCCTTGGAGAGTACCTGGTGCTCACGGGCACCATTTAGGTGACCACTGTATTATTACGTACAAACAATTGCCCCCACAACTGAATATATATTTAACGACAAATTGAATTTGAAATCAGAAGTCATGGAAAATGGAAAACGCATAGTTGCGATCCAGTTTTCTGATTCCCCAATTTGCAGGATTTTACGTAACCGAAACTGCATTATTCCCTGAAAAACTCGTTCTCAGGCCAAAGCCCTGTCTAAGATAAATGTATTGCTTTGGTGCCATTTTGTGGCATCTTGGTGGCAAGAAACTACAGTATGTTGAAGTGAGGGGAGTAGTTTCATTTAGTCGGGCCATAGCCACGTCTAATAGAGAAGTACTGCTTTGCCACCATCTTGTTGGCAATTTTAAAACTTTCTAGGGGGAAAGATCACTGTATACAGTTCAATTATTGCTACCGTTCAATTATTGCTATGAAGGGATTTGCTTGGAATATGTTAGAAGTTTCAAATTAGTAAGGATTTTCTGCCAAAATGAAATGAACAAATATATTTTGCAAGCATGTAGTTGTACCTGGACCTCGTGTGATTCGTGTGGCCCTTGTCTGCTGACTGGACATGGAATGAGGTGATCACAGGGGTCACATAGTCGCCGTCTTGGACCTTGCTCTGACTGATCCACTTGTACAGACATCCTATATAGAAATGTATAATAAAGGTAAATATTATATATCTAGCCGGCACGGTGGACAACTGGTTAGCACATCTGCCTGGGAGTTCTGGGGACGGGGGTTCAAATCCCAGCCCCGCCTGTGTGGAGTTTGCATGTTCTCCCTGTGCCTGGGTGGGTTTTCTCCGGGCACTCCGGTTTCCTCCCACATCCCAAAAACATGCGTGGTAGGTTGATTGAAGACTCTAAATTGCCCATAGGTGTGAATGTGAGTGCGAATGGTTGTTTGTTTCTATGTGCCCTGCGATTGGCTGGCGACCGGTTCTGGGTGTACCCTGCCTCTCGCCCGAAGATAGCTGGGATGGGCTCCAGCAGCCCGCGACCCTAGTGAGGATAAGCGGTAAAGAAAATGGATGGATGGACGGACGGACGGATGGATGGATGGATGGATTATATATCTATATACATGCCTATTGTATGTAATGTGTGACCGCTAATTGACAAAACTAGCTACCTGCTTCACAGCGAGTCTTCTTCATCTTGGACCTCTCGTATAATAATTCCATCTCCTTCAGCTCAGCCGCCATCAGCTGTGTGGGAATGTTGTCAGCAGGGAACACATTTTAAACAGATTGCAGACCTCCGCCAAGGTTTAAGCACGGAGTAAACAACTACAATCGAGGGTCTTCATAGGAAATAGATTCTACATTCTAAAAACGTTAAATGACAACCTAATATGATAGTCTAGCTGTCTGAATATGTTAAATGGGGAATTTGGGAAATTGAAATAAAATCCAAATCGGATCAGAAGATTGAACATTGAGCCTTTTTTAAATCATTGAACAAAGTTGTATGTTCTTTTTCCTATTTGTAATGTATTTTTTGAATGTTTTAATGTGTTTATTGATCAAAATGTTGTTATTTTTTTCTTTATACTTCTTTTTTTTCTCTTTTTTTAAAATATCTTGGGCCAAAATTCTTAATTATCCAATTATTATTACTCTACTGTATACTTATTTACTATAATCGTCCCAACTGAATACAAAATAGTTCTAAGCCGTCTATTGAAGAGTAACTATAGAGCCATGGTTTTCAATTAATCATCTACCATCAAAATAATATTTTTTTTACTCTACATTTTAGTTTTTTTTCAATATCTTTTTTGCAAATGCTACACTCAATGATCTTTTGAAGCAAAATCTCTTTTTATTACATTGAACCAATTTATATATAAATCGATTCATTTTAACTGTATTGTATTTTTTTATTTTACTATTTCACCCATTTATTTTAATTCAAAATGCCTCGTATTTGTCGTTATTATGGTCAATATAAAAGAAAATTGTGTTCCATACATCCACCAGATTGTGCAAAAAAAAAAATTTTTTAATAAAAACAAAAAATTATAAAAATATATATATACCAAAAATAGCACATAATATTGAAACAAGAATAACAAAATAAATCGGTTAACATTCAAGTTTAAAAAAATATACTCAAAGAAGTTTGTTATGTACATCACATCAAATTTTAGGTGGAAAGCATCCTCGGAAGAATACCTTCCTGGGGGGAAAAAAACATCCATATTGATACATCAATACTTCACTGTTTCACACAAAAAATCAAAACCGTGTCATGACAAAACAAATCCAACTCACCTTGCACTTGTGTGGCTTTTTGCCATAGAGGAGATACGGATTGTATTCATTCAGGTCACACGTATCTAAAAACACGTAGCCCTGAAAGTGACAGCCAACGTGAGCCCAACGCTCATCTCGGGACTTGCGTCCGTATAATGTCAAGTTCGTCAACCAACCTTGGCGTTTCCGTGCTGGAGGAATCGTTCATACAAGTTTTGGCGTGTCTTGATCTCGGCCGGGTTGCAGATGGCCATGTGGTAGTCGAGCTTCTTTTGGAGCGGGGCCCACACTTCCTCATGCAAAACCTTGCGCATCACCTCCCTCTTCATTGCCTTGGCTTCATCGTGCCTGCTCAGAAAATTCTCCAACTCCTACACGGCAAAAACAAGTTAGATGTGTCTTGCTTGCAAGTAGCTCCTCAGTACAGTAATACCTATTATCTGGACTTAAGAGTTGAATGCACTGTTGCCCAATTTACTTGTACGTCAAATCAATTTTCTCCATTGAATTGAAATGCAGCCAGCGCGGTGGACAAATTGTTAGCACATCTGCCTCACAGTTCTGGAGACCTGGGTTCAAATCCCGGCCCCACCTGTGTGGAGTTTGCATGTTCTCCCCGTGTCTGGGTGGGTTTTTTCCAGGCACTCCGGTTTCCTCCCACATCCCAAAAACATGCGTGGTAGGTTGATTGAAGACTCTAAATTGCCCGTAGGTGTGAATGTGAGTGCAAATGGTTGTCTGCCTCTGTATGTACCCTGCGACTGACTGGCGACCACTTCAGGGTGTAGTCTGCCTTTCGCCTGAAGTAAACTGGGATAGGTTCCAGGGCCTCGTGACCTTGAATAGGATAAGCGATATAGAGAATGGATGGATGGATGGAAGGAATTTAAATGTCGTTAATCCATTCCAGACCCTCCCCCCCAAAAATAGCATTGTATTGTATGAAAAACATAATTTTTTTTAAAGAAATGTACAAAGTCCCCTCACTTATTCACTAGTTGCAAATTCACCTATTTGTAGATTTTGTTTCCCATCTATACTCCTTTATTTCCTGAAGAATTCACTGTTTTGGTGCTTTCTGAAATGCCAAGAGATGCTGCCAAAAGCCCTGTCTTGGTGCCAAGGAATTACAATGGTGCCTTGAACAACGCATAGATTACTTTGGAAATGTAGTTGGTTACCCTGTTGAAAATGTAATGGTAAATAAATATAAAATAATGTCATCATTTAATTTACTTTCTCAAAGTAATACAAGTACATACATTTGATTACGTTTCTTAATTTTGAATGGCTGCATCAACATGGACCCTTGGATGTTTCCGCTAAAAAGGTGGATGAAAACCATTCATCATTATTTTGGAATTAACCATATTTGTTCTTTATATAAAGAAACTGATTCACAAACTGTTGAATCATTTTTGTTTAATCCCGTTTTTTAAAAGAAAAAGAGTACCATTTTCTTCAAAACACAAGAAAAAATTTGTTGAGAAGCTGGAACGGATTAATAGCATTTTCATTCATTTAAATGATGAAAGATGATCATTTGAGTGTGTGGGTGGTCACTGAAGAAATTCAATTTGTATCTCAAGGCACCACTTTATGTTGAAGTGACGCATGATTGAGAGAGAATTCTAAACCTTTTTAGGGGTACATCTATTACTGTACTCCTACTTTTTACCTAACTCGAAAAATTCACAAATACTTCTTAAATATTACCTTTTCTGTGTCCAGCAAAGGTCGAATCAGTTCTTTTGCCTCTTGAATTTCAGCTTCCATCTTTACCTGAAATAGAAACGAAGATAACGGGATCTCGTCAAAGCAAGGGAGTGTGTCTTCGTGCAGTACCTGGATTCGCCTGGTGGAGGCATAAGAGAGAGCCCCTCTCCGCAGCCTGGGTCCCTGCACCGCCGTGGCATCATCACGTTTATTCTGTTTAATGCACCCACTCGTGTTCCTATTCTTCACTGGCGCGCACAGTCTCACCTCAGGACGCGGGCACTTGGACTCTGCCACCTGTAGTACAACATCAAGACATTTACTGCGTTGCACCAGTGCTGTTTTGTTACACTTTTTGCAGACATGCTATGAAAATGTCACGTTTATGAAAATGTTCATCGTCTCAAACATTCAGTCCATGAATCAAACCATCAATTAGATTGTTGACAAGTATTACAGCTGCACTGAAAAGAAATAATAACAATACCAAAATATTAAATGAAGTCAAAATATGAAACTGAAATATGAATGATGGCGTAATTCTGTGAAGAATACTGTCGATCCGGCAATATTACAAGAAAATAAACATCACTTTGAAGAAAAAAACTATATTGTGAGAATAAAGTCAAGCGAATGAATAGTTATATTACAAGGGGGGAAAAGGGTAATTTAATGTGGAAAGGGGTCATAATGTAAATTACTAAAAAAGTCAGATTTGTATGAGAATTTTCCACTATATGAGAATAAAGTTGTAATACCATGAGAAAAAAGTCAATGATAAAAAACGGAATTTTCATGAATTATGTCATAAATCTATGCCAATAAATCATTTTACCTGGAAAAATAAAATCATATGTCGAGTTTTCGCAGTTGTACAAGAATTAAGAAAAAGCAATTGTTTTTTTCATTTATATTTTTGCAAGACCATACTTTTTGTAGAATAAAATCAGATTATACATACATACATTATGATTCACCATTATCATTCATATCATCATTAAGATTATGAATAAAACTAATTCTGCTGGTAAAAATTCATAGATAATCGTATTAGAGTAATTGTATGCGAACAGTCACAATATTACAAAAACAGTCAAAATTGTACTAAATAGAGTTAGAATATTACACACAAAAAATTACACACAAGAATATTAATTCAAGGACAAGTAACTTTATGACCAGAAAACATCAATGTAAAAAGTAATATTACAAGAATAAAATCATACTTTTACCAATATGTCTGAATTGTTAGAATTTTACTGCGGGGGAAAATCCTCAATACACTAACATAACAGCAATATTACATCAATTACCTGTATATTTATTTTTAGTAAAGTTATCACTACTGTCTTGGCACCATAGCCAAAATTGCACTGACCTACCTCAGATACCAGAAGTCGGTTATCAAACGGTACATGATAGGTGATGAGGCCATCATTGCTATTTGACCACATGTCTAAAAAGAAAACACAAGGTGAACAAAATGCACTCTATGTACATGTTTCATTTTATTTTATTACTTTGTCGTAATGTCGTAAATGCTTGAAATGCCCCCTCCTTCAACATTGCAGCATTCCTCATAGCTGCTATTCTGTCTGCATCGATTTCAATAAAAGCTTCTGAAATCGGATAGTAGTATTAAGCAAGGCTTAGGGTGCCAATCCAAAAGAGGGTTTCAAGCCATAATTAGCTTTTTAAAGTAGGGTTTCAAGCCAGGGTTAGGGTTCCAAATAGGGACGCATGTGTTAGGGTTATTATGACAGGTTTGGGGTTTGAAAGTAAGGTTTCAAAACTGAATTAAGGTTTCAAAATAGTTTCTAGCATGGATTATGGTTTCAAAATAATGATTTTAAAACAAGGTTGGAGTTTAAACACGGGTTAAGGTTTCAAATTACAGGTTTAAGACCAGTGTTGGGGGTTCAAGTCCGGATGTGGGCTTGTGTGACAGTGAGCCTTATCCTTCCACCCATCTTCCTTTCTCTCTTGTTTTAAAATAAGATGATTTAAAAAGCATTTACTTTTGGCCCACACTGTATAATAGAAATGACACATGGTGTTAAATTATTACGGGTAGAAGCAAAAATGACTTTGGACGTGAGTTTGTAAGTAGCTCCTAAATGATTATGAGCTTACACTGCTTTAAATGTCTCCATTGTGTCTCCTTAACCTCCCATATGCATGTTGGAATATATTGTTTTAAATAAAAATGACATAAAAATGTCCCATTAGTTCAGCTGCTAAACCGTAAAAAGTGAAAATGATTCACTGTTACTAGCCTGCTAAGCTAGCCGTGTCCCCGAAAACATCAAAGATCCCGGCACTTAATAAATAAACAAATAAATAAATAAATAAATATCATATCCCCCATGATGCATTGCGCGGATTTCTCTAACCTCGTTCGAAGTTTCGAGGCGTTTAGAAGTGGAGCGAAAGCAAAAAGCAACACTCAGGTCTTGAGCCTGGTTCACATTTCGAACAATCTTTAGAAACACTTGTCCTTTTTGTCAAACTTTTCGGCCGAAGAGGGCGAACAACACCGTGACGTCACCCCCCGTGACAGAGGCAGGTAAAGTCGTGATTCCCTTTCAACGAAACCTTAAACTAACGGCATTTAAACATATAACGTAGTGTACATGTGTTTTCAGAAGCTATTTTTAAATTTTAAAAAATGCTTTATTTTTCTTCATTTCTATAACAGTGGGTTGCGACCTTGTTGAGAACCACACCTTTACTGTACAATGAATTGTTTTTTGTATATGGCTGAAATGTGTGACAGGTGCGTGCATGCTCGGCCTGCTGCTGGCTTATTACACAGGAAGTGTTTACCAAGCCCCAGTCAAAAAGTGACATGTGGCCATAAATTGCAAATTCATAATGGCATACGATTATGAAAGTGTGTAGTTGTGATAAATAGTCACAGAGAAGGCTGTCCGGCTTCAACAAACTAGCAGTGTTACCAATACTAAGGTAGCATTAGTACTGTAAACATGCTGACATTAGCCTTGGCTGCTACATTGGTAGCATGACTTATTCATAATGGAGTAGACTAAATGTTATCAGTTTTTCGGAATGTACAAATTCCCATTCCTATCAATTACAAATCTAAAAGGTGATGAACATACCTGTCGAGGGGAAACGTTGCTAATTCCGCCTTACTTCTGAATTCTCAGCTGCCTGAGGTCCGTTGCTCTGCATCGTGTTGCTCGTCTTGCGCCCAATTGTTCGGAAATGAGGGATAGACATTTTGGGGTATTTTCCGACATAGTTTGAGCAACGCTCCTGAAGCCCAAGCTGACTGGCCAGCGCGAGGCCGCAGGGGTATGCAAGTGATCGGAGTCTGCCCGAGGGTCCATGGCAAATGATTGACACCTCGTCAGTTATGCCTTTTGTATCTGATAGGTTGTTTTTCCTTAGGTGGGGTGGTTGGTGGGGCCAGAGAGGGATACAAAAAGAATAACATAATTTTCTAATGTTTATGTCGATACTTTTAACAATAAGAGTGTTAACAATAAGTGTTTTTTGGGGCGGGGGGGAAACTGCAATCTTCCCCTTCGATTCCATGCACAGCATTTCTGATTAGCTTCCCAGCATCACATTCTGTCGTTTTTAAAAGGACGCTAAGCTGTGCAAACGGTGCAAAAAATGTCAAATTTGCCAACGTGACGTCATCTAGCTCAATTCATGGACGCGTCGTTATATGTCGTCATTCAATGACAGCCACCTCTTTATTCCTGCACTTTTTAAGGGCGAAAAGAAGGATGAAACAAAGTGAGCTGGCGACACAAGAAGACGCAGTCGACTTGGCGAAAGACTTAAAGGTCAGAGGAATTAATTAATGCGGCCGTTTGGCACCTCCGAGTCCTCACCGAGCCCTCACGCTCCAGACGCCCGCTGCTGATCATCTGATCACGTGAGTGCGTGAACGGCGTCGAGGACGGCATCATCGTCATCACAAGTCAACAATTTTTTGCTTTTTCGCATTTGCCTACTTTTGTTCGGCTTTTCACTGCCGGAGGGAAAAAAGCGGGTCACATGGATTGGTTCACTTCTTTAGCAGCGTGTATTGTCGTCCTGTGGATTTTCTGCTTTATAGACGGTAAGACGCATTTATTTATGCATGCATGTATTGATTTATTTATTTATTTGAAAGACTATAACGTTGCTAAGTGAGAGGTCAAATGGACGGAAGTAGCTCATGTGTGCAAAAAAAAGAAAAGAAAATAGTTTCTACCCCTAAAACAATATTTTTATGATTCACAGGTCTAATTTTAGTTTAATAACTTAACTTTGACTGATATAATTCGTGCATCTCGACTTTATATTTTCATTTTTGGTATCTGTACCATGAAATCAAATGTTGCTCTTGTGACTCCAAAATTGAGACTAAAAGCACTCCTAAAGCATATTAAAAATACATTTATTAAGTCATAACTTAAGCAAACCTTTTGGCAAGCACACATGCTTTACATATTCTGTGTATTTATTACTATTGCGCAACTTTACGGCTATAGTATTATTATTACCCATGTAGTTTGAGTGATTCAGCACTAAACATGGAATATTATAATGTAGCATTGTGCTTGGAGAGACTCTTCGTGTAGGTCATGTTATTTATTGACTTTATTTGTAAAGTGGCCAGAACATCTGGATACATGGGATAATTAATGTTCAAGAATTGATATTTTGAACAACATTTTATTCAAATACAAAATGAACAAATCACATCTTCAATGTGTTTTTCAACATTTGTAAGGCATCACACTCCAGCCATGTATTTTTGTGGACTAGTAACAAAAATCTAATATTGAGCTTGGAAAGACTGGGATTCATGTTGGTCATGTAATCGATTGACTTTCTAGTATGCTGTTTAATGATAGGAGACTATAAAATTGTCGCATTTCTAGAATACATACAATACTTTGTGAGTACACACTCATAAACTCATACAAAATTTCCTCAAAATATGTCGTGATGTTTAACGTTTAATTGGTATGTCTTAATTCCCTCTAACTAAGAAAATATGATTTAGGATTTAAATATGTGCTTTGTGTGCTCTGGTGACTTCACTTGAGACTTCAATGCCTGCTGACAACAGTCACCGCATTAAATAAGACGGCGTTTTAATGTAATATTGAAGCTTCGTTTTGATGTTGGTTTTGCTAGCTATTGATAAAATAAGTTCACCTTTATTAGTTCGAGAGTGGGGAAATTTGCAAATAGGAAAACAGACATTTTATTGTAGTTTTAAGTGACAACTAAAATAATGTAGCGTTGCTAAAAGACACACTTTGGGAGAATACAGACAGTCAGTACTGATACTTTACTGACATTAGAAAGACTAAGTCAACTCCTTAAGTAAAAGTTAAACACTGCAGACTCTGAAATGTAATACAGTTATGTAATAAAGTAAATCTTACACATTTTTACTGAGACGTAGAACAAGTTAGCTAGCGTCGGTTCCGTCTGCTTTGCCATCAATACATGTTCCCATGCCTTTGTTAATGTGAACTCACTAACAAAAAATGCAAAATAAGCAAATGATAACAATAGGGGGAAAAACACATCTTACCTGTATGTCGTTTTCTCGAAAGGACAACTTTGGAATGCCGGAAGCTGTTGGTTTTTAGGCTAGCACAAGATGCTATCAATTCACCCCGAATCATTCTTGGAGCAGACAACAACATCCTGTTCACGTGCTGCCTTCCCAAGATCTCAATCAATCACTTTATCAATCAAAATCTCAACTGGGGCTGACTATGCCTCTCTCTATTTATGTCCTTTTTATACATCATGTTGTCATCTGCAAAGGTTGAAAAAATATATCTAAGTATATTTTGACAAATTAACTAGTCTGTAGGGACTGAAAAAGTAGGACGACACAAATGTAAATAAGTAAAATACAAGTACGCACTTGAAAAATCGACTTAAGTACCATAGTTAAGTACTTCTTACTATGGTAGTGCTAGTTAATGTTAATTTTAGGATGTTTACTTGCACAATCCTGTGTTTCCCTGACTGACTCTTGAGATGCTTCATTTACAGTTACAGTATTTTCTTCGTTTTATCGTCAAATGATGTGCTTTGCGTGCTCAGGTGACTTTCCATGAGACTTTAATGCTTGCTGACATGAGTCACCGCATCAGATTAGACTCCAATCTGATTTACTTACTTACTAATCTCTTCTTTCTCGGCCAGGCAACGCGGTGTTGGAGCTGCGTCTGCTTTTCCACGCCCTCACCAAAGCGGCGTGCCACCTGTACCTGGCCCTTTTGCCCCTGCGCCGTGCCGCCGTCCACCTCAGCGACTGCGCGCGCCACCTCCTGGCCAGCGCCCAGCGGCAGGACTCGGCCCCGCCCACCTACCCGCATCCGCACGGCGCGCCGCCGGCAGGCCGCGCCTGCACGCTGCACCTCCTGGAGGCCGCGTGCGTGCTGTGCGAGACCATGCCCAACGTGATGGCGGCGGCGCTGAGCGTGGGCGCGGCCTTGTGCCACGGGCTGCAGGGCGCCGCGTACGTGCTGGCGGCCACGCTGCGCGTCATCCAGCTCAACCTCTTCTCGCAGATGAACGGCGAGCGCGAGCGCTGGGACAAAGAGCGCCACCGTGCCAAGGAAAGTGAGAAGAGGCTCAACTCCAAAGTGTTGGAGTACATTTCCGTCTTTTGCCAGGACCCCGTCAGCGCCCTGCGAATCAAGGTGGACGTGCCGCCCGTGTACAGATAATCCTTGGCACGGGACGTCTGACCGTCCAACACTCAGTTAGGTACACCTGCTGCGGAAAAAGCGCTGCCATTGCGACTATAATTAAGCCGTATGAACTCAACTATACACCACTCACAAAAGGTTAGGGATACAGTGTATAATTGAGCCCCCTGCAAAGGTTTATAATTGTCTATAGGTGCCACAAAATGGTGGCAAAGCACTACTTTTGTCTGAATGAAGCTCCTCAACGCATATCTACGTATTTTTTCGGCCCCGAGATGCCAGAAGATTGCGCCAAAGTTTTATTGCTTCGGCCTGATCACAAAAAAAATATCCTGCACTTTTTGTGAGTATTGTGTGTGTACGTTTCGCAAAAGCAATATTTCAAACCCAAATTACAAGTTTTCCCCTTGGAAGTAATTGCCCTAGAGTCCAAGGCACTTTCCCAGCCTTCTTTGCCACACCTCCATGCACTCCTGGGACGATTCTTCTGAGATCCTGTGTCAAGGCCATCTGGATGTCATCCATGCCTTCAAAATTGGTCCCTTTAATGACCCTCGTTAGCATGGAAAAGTGTGTGGGGGGGGGAAATGACATGGAGCCAGGTCGGGTGATTAAGTAAATTACTCCACCACAGCCAGGAAGTGTCAGATGCTCCGCCGGCACGTTGTCATGGTGAGGCAACCAAAAGTTGTCCTGCCATGAGAGAAGAAGAAGAGACGTCGTCTCTTCTCGCACACTGGTTGATCGTCTGGCCCTCGTTGAAGGGCAAAACTTGTGGTTTGGGTTTGAAATATATCTTTTACGACACTAGTTGCCTTATTTAGCTTCACAAGCCTGGTTCTCTGCGCTAAAGCCAGCAAAAGTAACTACTTGGACCTGCCAAAACGCTGTGTAAAAAGATGCGGTACAAAGATGCAAACGGAAAAACAGTTTGAGTACAGTCATCGGAACAACTGTCGGGAATAGTGCAAAACTGTGAATAACTGACACCGCCCACTAAAAATGTTAATAATTGCCTGTAGTGATAGTTTTTACTGTAAATGTACCACACACTAAAATCTCAAAACAGTTTAAAGTTACCCCACTATATTGGAATTCATCGTCTGCGCCGCAGCTATATTTTTAAGCAAGGCCCCGCCTCTTAATGGCACATGCATATACGCAGACGTAACAATATGTTCAGTGTTTTCTATACATTTTATACTTGCAATTTGTTTATATATGTACAGACACATTTACAATGTTTTTAAAAAGTGTGTTGTACTAAGTTTTAATGTGTTTAAAGTGTGTGTGTGTGTGTGTGTGGGGGGGGTCTAAAACTTTTTAATTATTTTTTTTTTATTTGGTCTATATCGGGGGGCACGGTGACGACAGGTTAGAGCGTCAGCCTCACAGTTATGAGGACCCGGGTTCAATCCCCGGCCCCGCCTGTGTGGAGTTTGCATGTTCTCCCCGTGCCTGGGTGGGTTTTCTCCGGGCAATCCGGTTTCCTCCCACATCCCAAAAACATGCATGGTAGGTTAATTGAAGACTCTAAATTTCCCATAGGTGTGAATGTGAGTGCGAATGGTTGTTTGTTTCTGTGTGCCCTGCGATTGGCTGGCCACCAGTTCAGGGTGTACGCCGCCTCCTGCCCGATGATAGCTGGGATAGGCTCCAGCACGCCTGCGACCCTTGTGAGGAGAAGCGGCTCAGAAAATGGATGGTCTATATTATGAATTTTCACCTCTTGTGTGTGGGACTGGAATTTATCCCCCGTAATAAATGGGGTTCACTGTACACACCAAGTTTTATGGCCATTAACTGCCAAAATATTCTGACAGAAGTACTGAGTACTGTTGCTAAATAAGGTTCCTCAACAAATCAAAAATCTCAACATTTTGGTGGCGGTGCAGGTGTACCTACTGTAATGTCCGGCGTCTCAGTCAACTGGCACTCAGCGAGGCCTTTTAACTGCAGCGTGGGTCGGTCGGTTAGTCGGTTGGCAGTGAAGAACTCTGAACTTTGGCCTCTGCTTCTCACTCACTGTTGTTGAAAGAGAAGACGTCCAAGCGAAAACAGCGAAGAAAAAATGATGGTTCATCCATGGTGCATTTTGTTATGCTTGTTTTACATTTATTGCTATGCAAAGACGTTTAACAAATTAAATGTCTCAAACCTAAGCAGTTTTGCCGTGTCATGGTATTTGACGTTAGCAAAGTTACCGCAAAACAAACACTAATACAGTCGAACGGTACCTTGACTTACGAATGTCCTAATGTTTTTTTGTTTGTTTTTTTATTTACGAGCCCAGTCATAAAATGTATATCACTCATAAATCAAGCTACAGACTGTATTTTTCTAAATGTATAATTTTTCCGTCTTTTGTCCAAGCGGAGACTAAACAGTTGTTTTTATAATACTACAGTAGTCTTTTATTCTCATCACTTTTTTCTCGTAGCATGACCTATTTCTCGTGATACAGTCACGGAAAAAATTACTAGACCACTTTGTTTCTTCAATTTCTTGTTCATTTTAATGCCTGATACCACAAAAGGTGTATTATCTGAGAAATACAATGAATAGGACAAAATAAGGCCGATTCCATAATACTTTATGTACACAAACTTATTCTCCTAAAATTACAACTTGTTTCTTGTGATATTACAGCTTTATTCATGCAAAGTTCAGACCTTTTTTTTTTGTAATTTACGACTTTATGGTTGTCATTAAGATTATTTTTTTTGTGCATGGTATACAGTATATGCGACATAAAAAAATACTTTAAAAATCAGACTTTTTATCATGTGACTATTCTCGTACAAATAGTGTTCTCTGGATATTATGACTATATTCTCAAGATTACGACTAAATAACAATTTCATGATAGTAATGCTGCAACTTGAGTTTAAAAAAAGCTGTAATGTTACCAGAATATATTTGTAATATTACAAGAAAATGTCATAATTTTGGGAGAGAAAAAAGTTTTAACTTTACAAGAATAAAGTGATAGCTCTATATAGATTATTACAACTATCCCCAAAACATCTTTATTTATAATCTTTATTCTTTTGATATTGCAACTTCATTCTGGTGACGTTACCATTATATTCACATTGATGTAGCATTACAACTTTATTCAGGTGGAATTTTTAACCATCATTTTAATGTCTTTTTTTTTTTCAGTGTGGCCCTAACACACCTTCATACAAAGTATAGCAAACAAAGGCATACTATTAATGTAATTTTACTGCCTTGATTACAATGATGAGAACTGATGTCATCAGATATCTTCTGGTGTCCAAAAAAGGGGAGGATGAGGAACAACAAAAAGGAAGAGGAGGAAGGGGTCAAGTCTAGGTGAGAGCGTGAATATGGTCTGGTGCTGGGGCTGGACATGTTCCAATGAAGACTAAAGTCTTGCGTCAGGTTCAGTCTGGAGCATCTGGGGACGGATTTGCCCAGCTTGAGACAAGAAAAACACTTAAGTGTGATTACAAGCCAAGAACCAGTCAACATAACTACAGTTAACCCCTGTTCATCGCGAGTACGTAAGACCCCACCCTATTTTTGCTCTCTGCTCACCATGCACACCACCACTCACACTCTCCATTCCATCAGTTTTATTAAACTTTTATTATTATTAAGCAAAGTCCGTACTGCTTTTGGTCAATCATCTTTTCAACGTTCTGTCCCAAACTACTGGAACACTGCAACAAAACTCACCTCATTCATCACAATATACGGGGGGCACGAACGATGAGTTGCGATAAAGCGAGGGTTGACTATTATGTTTAAACAATCTTACAGAGTGTGCGTTCTATTCTTCTCACGGCGTCTTTATCCACACGATACTCCTTCTCTGACCTGTAAATGGCCAAACAAGACAACAGTCAAGCAGGCTGTAGACAAAATGAGCTTAGAAGCCAAACAGGTTTTTTCCCTGGCTAATCTCATTACTCACGCCTTCAGCTTTGTCAAAGCCGCCATCCTCCTAAGGGCCGACAGGACGTTCTTCTGGACGTCGGATGAGAGGGTCTCGTAGGTGTGGAGATCGCCTGCAAACAGAGACCGAAGAGGAAGACAGGTTCAGCTAGGTGACATCTTGGGACGTTATCGGTTGTGCTCTGTACCTGAAAGGATGAGCTTGGTTGCCAGACTCCTCACAGCGGGTAGGAAGTCTTTCTCAGTGATCACATAAGCGTCCTGGTCACTGAGGAACCTCAACATGACCTGGACAACAAACACGGCAAGCTAATCAAACCAACCAAAAGTAGGTGTACAGTCGTCCCTTGCCAATATCACAGTTCAAAGGACCCATACTGAAAATCCACCCATTCCCTCACATATAAACCAGTCTGTTATGATCACAATAGGCGAAATGTACCCGGTAGGAGTCAATGAAAGGTTTCAGAACCGCCCGTAGGAAGGACAACACCTCCACGCCTCCCTCAGATAGCGACATTTCCTGCGGGCCGATGACATCCAGGGCGCCGCATTTCTTCAGGAGGTAGCACGCCTCCTCAAAGTCCTGAAAACAGACCATTGGTTAGAATCGATGTGAACACTGCATTTGCTAAAACCTGGGAAGTTGGTCATATTTTTATTTTTTTTAAAAGGGGGCGGGGAGTGGGTGGTGGTGGGATGTGCCGCCTATGGAATATGCACTGCCCCTAGCCACTTTTTATAAGAAAAAAAAAAAAAAAAAACACTAGCTTTACGCAGTGTGCAGACATGTTTTTTTAAAAAATAGATCTTCAGTTTAATTCTTGCCTGGAAGAATCACTGATATGTATTGAAAATGTATGTGTGATGGAAAGAGAAGTACATTTCTGCTAGATGTGGTGGGCACGCCCCTTAACAAAGAGTGATTGCTGATCCAGAAAAATACCAACTTATTGCAGTTGGCAGATGTGACTTTTGTCGATATTTGATTTGATTCTTGCCGTCAAGAATCACTGTTAAGTAATAAATGTAAATGTGTAATGGAACAAGTAATATTCTGTGCGATCTGGTGGGGAACTGCCCTAAACGCAGTCGCCATTATTCTAGAGAAACACTAGCATCCGACTTGTGTTCTGTTGATGTTTGATTTGTTTTTTGTTTTCCTTGAAAGAATCACTGCTCAAAACATGTAACAGAAAGAGGTACATTTCTGCTGAATATGGTGGGGCACTGCCCCTAACACAGTCGTTATTGTTCCAAAGAAATAATAGCTTAGGGCTTGTTTTTTGTTAATGTTTGATTTGTTTTAATTTTATTTTTAAGAATCACTGCTCTGTACTAAACACAAAATATGTAATGGAAAGATCCGTATGTGGTGGGGCACTGCCCCTAAAACTTTGGTCTCCGAGTGGGATATTCCATACTTGCCAGTTGTATGTAACGTCTCAAAAACAACAGATGATGACACCATTTACCTTGGCAGCTTCGCCAGGAATGAAGATGAATTCACTTCTGAAGACGTTCTGGAGGAAGCAGAAAGACGCAAAGATCTCATCTGCAATGATACAAGGGCATCATTTTATTCAACGTTACCCTGGTTAGCAGCTAACTCCCTGCGCTCACCTCTGCGGTCGCTTCGAGAAAGGCTCAAGGCCATGGCAAGCAGGGCCGGTCGGACAAAAAGGTGCAGAGACTGGTTGCGGTAGGACGCCATCATCAGCATGGGCTCGGCCATCCTGGCCACGTCGTCCCCTGTGCTGATTAGCTGCCGGCCTGCCACCTCATCCTCTTCCTTCACGACCAGGAAGACGCGCTCTGCCTTCAGGCGAACCGAGGGGTAATGGAGGGCCACGGCCAGCGACATCACCTCCAAGTCGGGGACGTGTCCTGAAAGTGTGACAGCTTGAAACAACTTATCCATAGGTGACAAAAGTACTCACAGTAGTAGAAGGGTACTTGGGTAGTTGAGGGTACTTGAGTAGAAGGACAGGTACTTGTGTTTAAAAAAATAAATACAAATAAAATAACTTCAATTTTAAAATTTCAGAAATTAATACTGTGAAATTCATTGAATAGTTCAAATGCAGAATGTGAAACTTGAAGTTGGAATTATTTTAATCGGTCAGGAAATGTGGAATGAGGACGTACTGTAAATATGTAACTTTTGGGAGTATGATAAATTGTTCCCAAGATGCTCTGAACGAGCTGAACATTTTAAAGTTGAATTGAATCAGTCCTCCAGAAATATTGAAGGTGGAGGGGATTATGTCATTTATTTCGAATAACAAATTTTACTGGAAAATAGTACTCATACCTGGGAAAATAAACCTCTGCACACAAACATTTTCCATTTTAATAAGGTTTAATTAATGCATTAATGCTTAAACTAAGAAGAAAAAATGCTAAATTAGCTAATGATAACAACTGAAAAAGTCAAAATGTACGCCGTGAAGCCCCAGTAGTTCTATACATGGCATTTCTATTCTAGTACGCTATACCTGTACTTGTTTTTTCATTTTAGATGACAAAAAAAATGAAAACACCAGAAGCTGGTGCTTTTTAGGCTGGCATAAGACAACACATGCGCCACAAATCATTGTTTTGTGCCGACAACATCAAACAATTCATTTAAATATCACGGATGTGGTTGAAAAAAAGTAACAAGCCTGTTTTGACAAATGTGCAGATATCTGTTTTCAAATGTAGGGAATTGTAAAGTAAAATGTCATGAAAAATCTCAAGTACAGTAAGAAGTTATTTGTACTTGGTTACTTTCCACTAGTGAATTTATCTCACACGTCATGAGATGGTTGAGTGGGGTCCTCTTAGGATCAGTGCCGTAATCCCAACGAACATCCCATAAATGAGTGTGAATGCTTGTGCCAACTCACATTCATCTAATCTGTCTGATCTCGCTCAACGCTGCACTGGGCTGAGCTGCTCACTTTTTTTTTTTTTTTAAAGGCATTAACATTGCAGCATGGCGCCGTAGCGGTTAGCACGTATGTCTCACAGTTCGAGGGCTCATGGTTTGAATCTTTGCAGTTTGTATGTCTCAGATTCCGGATGCTGTAATCAATAATTTAATATGTTGGTGGGTTGGTTTTAATAAGTTTAAATGTGTTCAAAGTGTGTTGGAAGGTAAAAGTACTTAAAAAAATAATAATTTATACGGTCTCTATCTATAGCATAGATTTTCACCGATCATTGGGGTTCATTGCATAATATTTCTTTGAGGGGGAGGGAAGTGAAATTGCAATCTATCCTTTGAACCCACCGGGCCAGTTCAGCCGCGCCCCAAAGTTGAGCGCCAGCTTCTTGATCCAAAGCGTCCTCTCGGCGAGCTGTCGCCAAGGCAGGCCCGTTTGTGTCAGGACCGAGGGCGGCCACTGGAGCAGCAGGCAGGCCATGAGGGACCAGAGGCTGGTGAAGGAACCCCGCTCCTGGATTCGAACCATCAGATGAGCCAGTCGGCTCACGCGAGCCTGCTTCTCCTCCGACGGCCTCTGAGGATCTTCTCTGTGGATACACGTCGAAGGAAAAATAGTGAGTATAGAAATACGTGGAAAGTCTGACTAAAACTGAAGGGTAAGGAAACCAAAACAGTATTTCCCATAGAAAATAATTTCAATCCAATTAACCTGTTCCACACACCCAAGAATATTCATAAAGATACATTTTATCGAGAATAACTGTAGTTTTACATACTGAAAACAGTGTGAAAACAATTTTGTGCTTGTTTATTGAGTGTGACTGTTAAATAAACCGCCATGTGACCCAAGAAAGTGTGGTAAAACTGATATTATACTGTATGCTTTTATTTTGAAGGTCTGACTTGAAGGTTGTGTGACGCCAATGTTGCCTGAGTGTTGCAGAGAAGACCGGAGGGTTATTGCCCTCATTTCGCATTTTACACTACTAAAGTAATGCTTTGGATGAAATTTGCATCGACTCTGGGAAATAAATGGTTGAGTCACGCGTATTTTTGTACGAAAACCAAGCATGATGCGCAAAAATTGGGACAGAATTTAGATGAAAAATTTGTTGAAAACCAAATTGTACAAAAAAAAAAAAAAAGAGGTGCTCTAACTGGTCTCTTAAAATACCGGAGTAAAAATCGAGCTTTATTTATCGACAAAAGTAGTCATTTGCCGCCACCATCATTCCTCCTTACAAACCTATTTGTGCATCACTTGCAGATTTTCACTATCCACAGCTGGGATCGGTTCCTCTCCCTCTGCTGGCATTCACTGAATAGTGACAGGCAGAACAATTAAATGCTCTTCCACCAGTTGCCAGAGGGTACAATTAAATTATGTATCCAATATTTTAAAAATCGAGTATTCCAACGATTCCCCCATCAATTATTTGAGTAATCATATAATAATGTATTTTGCATTATTAACCACGGTAACATGTACATGTGAGGTGCAGTTATTATTTTTGCCGACCTGGGGTCACCGTCCTCGTGTTCCTAGTGACTTTGAGTGTGTATAGCTTTAAAAGGCGAGACCTGGCCTGGTGGATGAAGTGGGCGTCAGCGAGTGCGAGAGCGACAGTTGGCTGGCTGTTAACTGGCTCGTCCGTATTGAGTTTGTTTTCTCACCGGTCGGAAACTGAAATGATTCGTAACGGGAAAATGATTTTGTGACTTACATGGATATGAGCGGCTCTATGTTCCCCTGACAAAGTTGTCTGGCCGACACGGGCCGACCAAAGTTGACGTGCATGCAGCCGTAATCCTCCCGTAGGACCCTGGCCACCCTCAGCAGACCCTGCGGACGAGAACCCGACCTCAGGTTACCTTTTCTGCGCCTCACCGGATGTGACCAGCACTAACGAGAACCCGATGAACATGACGCACCATGGTGCTCTCTTTGGGCTTGGGGATGCCCAGGAGCTCGCGGGCCAGCAGGGACTCTTCTAGAAGCCGATCGTAGCTGAGGCTGATGGGAACCAAGGTGATGTCGGACACCTCGCCTTTAAAGTAGGGATCCAGTACCATGTGCAACATACCTGCATTTTTAAATTACAATAAAAGTAAAGTACAGAGTAGCGGTTATGACCTAATTGTGTATGCCTTGGGGCAATCCGGGCAGTGCCCTACAAAATTCAGTAGATGGTGCTGGTGTCAAAAAAAAAAAAAAAGAAGGTTTTTTATTATGTACTATGTTTCCAGTGCATCATAATTTGAATTGTGTATATTTAATACAGTGATTCAATTGTGACCTTCATGTGTATAAATAGGGGCGAGTGGGGCAGTACACAAACGCATCCAGCCGATGGCACTATGGCGATCTAAGCTTGTTAATTTCTTTTTTCCTATTTCATACAGAGTAGCGATTCAATTACATCCCTAAAGGTGCGCGTGGGTCAGTGCTCTCTTTGATCCATCAGATGGTGATGCGGCAAAAAGAAAAGATTCAGATTTATTCCAAAATCCACAGGTTTTAATATTTACTACAGATTAGTCATTCATTCGAGAGAGAGAGGCAGTGCCCTACTAGATCTACCAAATGGTGATGGGGTGTAAAAACATGCTTTCTTTGTATTTGATATGATTTAATATATAATACACAATATTTATTCAATTGCAAACTTGATATTGTATGCCTAGTGGCGAGTGGGGCAGTGCCCTAACCGATCCGACAGATGGGTTGTCGTGGAAAAAAGGTTGTTATAATATCTTTCCAATGTATGTTTTCAATATTTTATATTTAATACAGAGTAGCGAGTCTATCTGGCTTTTAATCTGTGTACATAGGGGCAAGTGGGGAAGTGCCCTACCAAATCCAACAGCTTTTAACGCTTTTCAATTTCTGTGTTCTTTTTAATTATTATGCAGAGTAGTGATTCAATTGCGGCCTTAATTTTTCAAAAAAGAAGTAAAGCTCCTGCTTATTGTGCAACATTGATTTCATATGACTCACCTAACTTGGGCGTCAAGGATTTTAGGGAGCGACTCCGGAAGCCTTCGATGTAAAATTCCACCGGAGCAAATCCCGTCTACGAAAAACACATGAATTCAATTTAGTACATTAGCGCACACTCACCGGTCACAACACGAACATGTCCTACCCTAACGAGGCTTTTCACATATTCTGACAGCACTGCACAGTACAGCCTGTTGGAGGCGATGTCGCGTCGGATGTAGAACGCTCCACAGCGACGCAGCATCTCGCCCATGAACTTCATCCCAGCCAAAGCTACATGTCGCGGGAGGGAGAGAACAGCAATGTGAATCTCCAGTTGGACGTGTGTCACTTAACAGTGGCCATTTTGCATAAGGTGCAAATGAGGGAATGTCCCAGGAGATCCTGAAGATCGATGGGGTGAAAAAAAAAGTCCATCGATTTCTTTCCAGTATCTTTTATATATTTCTTGTGTTTGTTACAGAACAATAATAATATATTTTTTTAAAATAAGGGAAGTTGGGCACTGCCCTACCAGATCCAGCAGATGGTGCTGTGTTGACTCGTAAGTCAAGGTAGTTACCCAATCCGGAGGCGATGACAGGTAGCGGGATGTCGTAGGTGAACATGATGTAGGAGAGCACCAAGAAGTCCGTGTAGCTCCTGTGGTTGGGCAGCAGGATGACGGGAGTGTCCTCCACAGCCTGCTGAAGCTGCCAGGTACAAAATATTTCAAATAAAAGGCAAACTAAATGTGAATTCCCATCCTGTAAATATGTACAATATGATAGTGACCATGTGTACAGCTTCCATGTTGACGTAGATGCTGGAGTAGAGGCGCTTTAGCACTTTGCTAAGCATGAAGCCCATCAGACGCACAAATCCCAGCTGCAGGTTTTGGGACATCTCCTCCAAAATGGCGACAGCCTGCTCTCTCACGGCCTCCAGCGGTGCTTGTGTCTCCATGGCAACCTGAGGAAGATGCCATATTGAAAACGGCCTGCATAATTCTTTTTCTTTCTTTCTGTATTTACAGTGGTGCCTTGACTTACAAGTGCCCCAGTTTAGCAGTTTTTCAAATCACGCACCATCGCCCGGTTGTATTTTCTTGCTTTTTGTTGCAAACTAATATTTCGAGCGAGCTTCAGATATGCCGCCACTCGAGGTGAAGTGAACAAAAAAATACAGCATTTACGATACAGTGAATCTCCACAGGGGGTAGGGACTGGGCCGGATTGAAAAATCTACGAATAACTGACGCTCCTTAAAATGGCCAGAAAGGTTTTGTTTGTTTGTTTGTTGGTTTCTTTTTTTAAATGCAAATTTAACAAAAAATAATCATGAATAAGCGGCGTATGAGGAACATATAAATGGCGTTTTAATTCATTTCTACAGGGGAAAATTATTTGATGTACAAGTCAATTGAGCCATGGAACAAATTCAGCTCCTAAGTCAAGGTTCCACTGTATATTTTGGGTGCAAACCCACCTCCACCATCACGCGGCATACATCTTGGGAGGCCAGCACGGCCGCGTTGAGTTGACTGGCGGAGCAGGGCGCTGCCCCTCTGTAGGGGTGGGTCCTGAAGGTCCTGAGGGCGTGGCCTATGTCACTGCTCTGCCTCCTCTCCTCCAAAATGTCCACCATCACCTCCTCCTCATCGTCATCCTCCTGCAGTCCTACTCTCATATACTTCCAATGCTGGCAATCGCCACATAATAGTTAGAGTAGGGATTCACTTGTGACCATAAAGTATCTACATTAGGGCAAGTGGATTCACATTGCCATCTACTACAGCAAAGTGTTTTTCTTGATGTCTTTATAAACATTTTGGACCATTAATTGCACACAGTTGAACCAAAATGCAAGATATCAGCGAAGTTTGAGCTGTTGTAAGTAGTGGCCTCCCGTTGCCAACCACTACTGCAACCAGAATGTGCGAAAGAAATTTAAAAAAAAAAAAAGTGTTTTTATTAGTTCATCTAATGCATGTGACCAACAGTTCAAAATGAGTTGGATAAAAGAGGCTTAAAAATAAATGTGTTTCAGCGTAACTAACTGCAGAGACGTCAAAGCAATACGACTTCTTACCGCGTTCGCCATCTCTTGGGGGGCGTCGGCGACTCTCAACAAAGCCGAGTCCGCCCGAGTACCGAATCTTTCCCGTGGGTTGTTATGACGTACAACTCGGCCGAAAATACATCCGGAATACTTTTGGGAGGCAAACGTAGACACAAAACAGTGAATATCGGCGTGGAAAATGCTGGCAGACCTTCCGCATTCTGTGCGAGAGTCCAATTCTTCTTTCACTTTCGATTTGGGTTGTTTCATTTTTTTGTTTTTTCATTTTCAGCTACTTTCAACTACCCCCCACTCCACCTACCTCCCCTCCAAAAAAACAACACTTTTTTTAATACTCATTGTGAATAAAGAGACCTATATAAAAAAACAACAACTTTGTTTTAAATAGTTTTACCCCTCCCACGAGCATTAAACAAAATGTACTAAATGATTCGAAATACAGTGGTGCCTTGAGATTTGAGTTGTATTTGTTCCCTGACCACGCTGACTTCTAAATAAATGAAAAAAATAAACATCTTTCCGTGAATGGAAATGTCATTCATCCGTTCAACCCCTTCCCAATAAAAACAACCAAAATATTGGAAATGTGAGGGGAAAAAATAGCACGCTATAAAAGTGTACTTTATAAACACATTCAGTATTGGCAATTAAATAAATTGTAAAAAAATGTGTTTCTCTCTCCCTTTTTTGCTTCAATAAAATGTACATTGTGCGGCGCCTTCTGGTGTGTGCATCTTGGCCACCAGGGGGCAGTATAAAACACACATACAGATATACATTGCAACGGAGATGTCACAACTCAGCATTACTATTAGTCGTTCTTCACAGAGGATAAATAATATACGCCTGTATTGTTATATTGTCTGTATACATGTGTTGCTTCACTGTTAGTGTTCAAATATCCCTTGCTTAACAAAATATCGGCCGAACGATGGCTCGTATCTTGAAAACCTCGTGAGTCGGGTCACTTGTATCTCAAGGCACCACTTATCGTAAAAAAAAAAAAAAAAAAAAAAAAAAAACATTTACAAACACACTCTGCAATACTGCATACTGTGGCGGGGTGCGAACCGCAATAAAGCTGTAAATGTAGTGTAGTTCTCCACCCCTGCTACAGTAATTGTTTAACTGCATATGGATGGCTGCACACGACCCAGGCGTCCTCTATTCACATTCTCCCGTAATACGTTAAAAGCAAACTCGACAAGATCATTTTTATCTGACTTTGTTGACACTTATTTAAACAGTGAGGGTGGTCTACACAGAGAAGACGGGGTCAAATTTCAAACTCTTTCATAGAAAGAATAATACATATTTTCAAGCATAATGTACAATACAGTACATACACGTCATCGAGCAGAGATACTGCGATAGTCTGATTTGGTTTGTCACAAAACATGTGACCGAAACAGGAAGTATGAGTGACAATGAATCTTTCTGTCAATGCAATCAAAAGTCATGTCCAAGAAGTTATGAAGGGAATTTTACAGTATTACAGTACAAAGTCACTATAAGGGATACCAGGTGATGGTTAGATGCATTCGAATGAAAATAAGAGATTTGTACATTCCAAGGCATTTGATGCCAAAGAAGTGACAAAGGTGTTCATATTTTTAAGAGTTTTCATTCTAGCCACAGTACGTAGTCTGTTTTCTTTCCTAATTGTGCGTGCAAAAACAAGCTCACATTATCCTGATATTATTCAGATGATTTGCCCCATTGTGACATCACATTTTGGCAAATTTACAAAATAACTGATGTCATTTGTAAAAATTAGCCATATCCTGCTCTGGAGGAACATACTGTATGTATACATTTTGCAACCTTAATGCATATCCACAAAGAGGAGTGGGGCAGTGCCCCACCAGATCCATCAGATGGTGCTGTGGTGAAAAAAAGTGTCTTTCCTTTGTTTGCCTATTACATTTTTTTTTTTTTTTTTTACACTTAATGCAGAGTACTGATTAAATTGCAGCCTTCAGTGTGTATCCTACTAGTGCCTCTTTTGGCTTACAGTACCTTACAAGTAAATTACTGTGCTGCACGTATAACACAGCTAGGCCCAACTAGCAGGCATGTGTGACATACTAGTAGCCTCCGAGACCCTACTAGTAGCATCAACAGGCACACTAGTAGTTTGCCTCACTTGTAACATATTGTACTAATATGCCAACATTTTTCTACTTCTGTGCAGAAATGCTGCGATTGGCTGGCAACCAGTCCAGGGCTGTACCCCGCCTCCTGCCCGATGACAGCTGGGATAGGCTCCAGCACGCCCGCGACCCTAGTGAGGAGAAGCGGCTCAGAAAATGGATGGATGTGCAGAAATGTCATAGTGGTGGAAAATGTTACTAGACGCAGTATATATATATACATATACTATATAAGATAAGAAAATAAAAGTATATATTTGGCACCAAGTTTATCGCAAGTAAAAATAAAGGCTCACTTCAAATCAATAAGATGCTCTGAATCAATTATTCAGTCACAAAGTGCACTTCAGCGCATCGTGTTTGGTAAAAGGTGCTATGCCGAGTCCGAGAATGTAGCAGTAGCAAGCTGCTGGTTCATTCTGTGTGACTACTACAACCACTACTACTACTACTACTACTACTACTACTAGGGGTCAGCTGCCAGTGACCGGGGTCCTAGAGGCTGTGGTTCCATGACGGTCCACCAGGGGGAGCTGCTCCCTCCAGTAGGTGAAGTGGCTGTAGGTGTCCGAGCAGGGAAAGTCCGAGGACGAGGCTCGCATTTTGAGCGGGAACACGTGGTCCACCACCTCCCCCAGACGCACGTACCTACAAGTAGGAAACAAAATGACTTAAGTTATGGGGTCATATATATATATATATATATATATATATATATATATATATATATATATATATATATATAGTTGCTCATGTAAAGTGGACGCACGATGAGATGTTGGTCTTGGCGTGTTCCTGCACCAGCTCCCCTTTGGGGTTCACCGTGAAAATCCTGTTCAGTGGGACCCCGACTTCTTTGTAGGAAAACACATCCTGTCAATCAAAATAGAGACCAACGGTTAGCAAGGAAGGATGCATTTAGTGATATAGGCATTAGATTGTGAGCTTCAAAGGGCCATTCTGAATTGTGAAAATTGACTAGTGAGGATAAGCGGTACGGAAAATGGATGTGTGTGTGTCTACCGTGGGCCTGTTGCCAAAGGCCGCATAGAAAGGCTGCGTGTTGGGGTAAAAGAGGTTCCTGATATCAGTTAGACATTCCACCTTGAACTTCTCCGGCTTCTTCTCGATCACTTCCCTATCGAAAGACAAGTACAAAGACCTTTGATCATTGCTTTGTGCTAGTGGCATTCAGTTTTGCTTCATTCGTAACATGTCCAACTAGTGTAGCCTACCGAAGTTGTCCTACTAGTGAGGACAAGGAACATACAAGTACATGGACCTTTCCATACGCGCACACACACGTCAGCTAACCACATCAGCCACGTACAGCGTGTCAAGTGTGCGTATGCATGTGTGTGTGTGTGTGTGTGTGTGTGTGCGTGTTGTCGGACCTGTGCAGTGCTGAAAACAGGCTGCTGGGGCTGAGCAACACGGGCCCCACAGGAAGCATAGTGCCCCTCTCGCTCACCCAGTGCAGGTAGCCCCGCGTCATGTCCGCCATGCCGATAGCTCGGGCCGAGCAGTACAGGATCTTGTAGCCGTTTCTGACGTTGGGAGTGAAGGATGACCGCTGAGTGCTGTTATTGACACAATGCCATACGGCAGACTGTTAATGAGCGAGTGCTTACTGGCTGACTTTATGGTAGAGCTGTGCGATGCCCTGGTGGGTCCAGTCTTTACCCAAAGTGGGCAGGATGTGGCCCAGCGTGTCCGACCTGAAAGCAAACATGAATTTACGTTCATAATCACCCTTAGGATCGAAAACATGGCTGGATGACACAATCAATAAACGTTAATGTGGCACTGTAATGAACAATGACGTGGACGGTTATTAGTGTACAGTGAAACCTCGATATAACAGACTAATAGGGACGGGAGGTTGTCCTTTACAAGTGATTGCCTATTACATTGAATGACTTTTTTTGCTGGCCATATGCACCCATATGACGGTACAGTACACAATTATTGTTTTGCACTTTTTTCGTGCCCTAAAACGCCCGATACAGTGCATAGTTATTGTAAATAATTATAAAAAAGCTTGAAAATGTTCAAAACGTTCTACATTTTACTTGTGGCAAGTCGGGTGGGTCGCAATTATGAGCCACGGGGAATTAGTGTGCTTCCTCTTTCCAAAATTGGTTAAGGTTAGATGCAATTACTTGATCAAAAAACCAAAAACACTGTCACTGTACAAAAAAACAGCAAGCTCCAGACTGAAGTACAGCTCCAGAGACATCTGTTGCAGAAATAAATTCTCTCCACGCCATGCTGCTCTCGCTCTGCGGAGATTTCTATGCGAGAATAGACAGAACTCCTGCCATGACGTCCACCATGTCAATACAATCCTTGGAAATTCGCCACATTCAACATGGCCGCCATATGTTAATGCATTGCGTTTGATGGAATATCGCCACATTCAAGATGCCACATAGGCACGGGCTACTCTGGTGACCTGGAAATATGTGTTTCCCATTGTCTGCCGATGTTCCGCCACAAGGCCAGTAAACCACAGCGGCAGTTTAAGTGACAAATTCTTCGGTCCCGACGGTTTGTTTTATCCAATATCTGTTATATCGACGTCCGTTTTATCGAGGCTGCACTGTACTTTACACAATTACTGTAATCCCGGCGATTCTAAGTAATTGACAAAATGTTTATAATTTACTGCAGTGCTCCCTCGCTACTTCGCGTTTTGCGGCTTCAGTGCCCCGTGGGTTTTTCCAAAATATTCATAAAATGTTTTTTTTTTTTTTTTTTTTTTTTTTTTTTTAAATACAGCCATATTGGGGAAAGACGCGTTGCTTCAATGAGAGCACGAGTGGATTTATCCCGTGCGCTGATTGGCTGCGCATCATCGCAGCCTCACCCGGCATCTTATAGATAGATATATATAGATAAATATATTATATATATATATATATATATATTATAGATAAATAGATAGATCAAAGAGGGCAGAAGTTATGCATCTGTGGCACGCCATTATGGCGTGAATGAATCTACAGTGCGGTACATCAAGAAAGAGAAAGCAAACATACGCAAAACTGCTTCAACAACCTTCAATAAGGAAGCGAAACGTGTGGTAACTCCGGGTAATAAGAGAATTGTGAAAATGGAAGCCGCATTGGCATTGTGGATTGCTGATTGCAGGGAAAAGAGTTTGCACACTAATATGATCAGGACAAAAGCCAACCCAAGCCTCTTCGCCTCTCTCGGAAGGCAATGTTGAGGAATGTTAATTACTGTATAATAAATGTTAATTACTGTATACGGTTTTATAATTGAAGATTTAAGTAAATACGTGTACTGTTGTAATCTTTGTCTCAAATATGTAATGTATAAATACTGTTTACATATTTTAAACATTCTGGTACCCACATACACGTACACAAAAATTCCTCGGGGGTGGGGTCAAATCCTATTTCGCGGTTTTTCACCTTTCGGGTTGTGGTCCCGTTTAACCGCGAAAAATGAGGGATCGTTGTATACGTGCCACAAGATGGCACCGAAACACTACTTTTCCATTAAGTTTTAGCCTGTGTGTTTGCGAGGATGTGTGAGGTGTGAGTGAGTGCTCGCACGGCTACTCACACACACACACACACACACACACACACACACACACACATACCTTGTGATGGTTCCGTCAATGTCGGAAATGATGATCTTGTCATCCCAGTTCCAGAGGTAGATGGTTCCCTGGCAACGACACGTTCCCTGGTACTGAGTGGTCACGCTGAACACCACGTCGTTGGCACCCTCCTGAAGCTGCAGTGACATCTGCATTCACAGAATATACCAAATACAATATGTATGTGTCAGAGACACAATTAAAATAATAACAGATTGTAGCTACAGTGAACCCCTGTTTATCACGGTGACTATGTTGCCGTTCCATCGGCAATAGGTGAAAATGTACAATAGAGAGAAAGAATAATTGTTTTTTTTGGGGTTCAAAGTTTTTGATTTAAATGATATACTGTAGTAAGTATACTGTAAAACCCCAGACAATGGATCACTTTAAAAAAACGTGAGATAGCGGACCCGTCAACGACGAACCGCGGTAGAGCCGAGGAACACGGACGGCACTGTTTGAGGAGTAGATATCTCACCAGCTGCTCCGAGGTGAGTCGCAGCGTCTTCTTGTACGACACGCTTCCCGTGGCCATCCCGGCCTCCGACGGGACGCTGGCGGAGCTCTGCTTGTGATCTTCGTCGCTGGACGATGTCTCTTCTTTACGTCGGCTGGCCAACGTCCCGACTTGGGCCGAGCCGCAGGCACCGCGTTCCGAGACGGAATCCTATCAAAAGGGGAGAGACGTGTGCATTACACTCAGACATTTATGTGACCAAATTCTACTCGAGATGAGACGGTATGAAAATGTCCCATCCTAAATAATCACGATTATCAGTATTATCACGCTATTGCTCAATGAAATGTAACCCCCGAAAAAGTCCAAGATACACATTTCAAAAACATTAAAAATATAGCAATTCCCACCGGTGTATATTAGATTATTGACTACACATTGCTGAGTCACTTACAGTTGTTGTGAAAGTCTTCTTCGTTTGTCTGCACTGCAGTAATATGTGAAATTTAGAGGTGCTACAGTTAATTAAATGAGAAAACAAATCAAATTCAATCGACAGCTATTTTGATAATCGATTAAGAGGCCTTGTTTAACTTAAAATTGTCCAAATCCTTGGAATTTCAGTAAATACGTGTGCTCAGATTCATGTCGTCCTCCATGAAAGCGGACTGCTTACCTTTGTGGTGGATCAAAATAAGACATTTACAAACATCTGCTTTTAGTTTGGAAAACAATGATCAACATTTTTGACAATTTTGTGACATGTTACGGATCAAACCAGTATGTTTGTGTGTTTTCTGCACTGTCAATTTGAAATAATGTCCAGTTTGTGAATAAAGCAATGGATTTATTTTTTTTTATTATCCAATTAATTGATTTATTGAAAAAATAATCCGCAGATGAATCGATTATTAACATAATCGCTAGTTGCAGCCTCAGTGAAAGTACCAATTTGCTGTTGCGGCCTCTCCAGGAGAACCACCACCTCCCTCCTTTCTTGGGCATCTTCTCCTTCATGATGGTCTCCACAGCGGCCTGGAGCGGATCACATGATACCCCAAACACAAAACACAAAAACAAACGGGAAAAAAAGCACACTTAGGCAAAAGAAGCAGACTATAAATAAATCATAATGTTGGGGTATGGATGCAAAATGATGACGCCGAAGATGAAATTACAGAGCTGTAGCCCAGCAGATCAGTGACACGGCAGAGAAGGAATTCGAAGGCAGAGTAAATAATGGATAAGCATGTGTACTAATGGGTGATTGGGATGAAAGCGGGTTGTAAATGAACAGGGAGGAGGGACAGAAGGAAGATGCCAACTTTTGGTGCCAGGTACGTATTGCAGTGCAAGCAAGAGGCTACTTCAGGTAATGCAAATGGATGAGAGTGCTGCATTCGTATTCACTGTGTGTGTGTGTGTGTGTGTGTGATTTCTTACCTTTGGCAGTGGCTTCTGAAAGGCCTCCATCGCCAGCATGATGGGAGCAGCAGTGCTCCAATTATAGTATCTGAGCAGAGAAACCGGGGCGCATTTATATCAGTTCCCTATAGGAAAAGGAGCGAAAAAGAACTCATCTGAAGTTGGCCACTTCATTTGGTGCACCTGTACAGCCTATTGAGATCCGGTACAAAAGTTGTTTTCTAGCGTGTTCGTAAGGGTCGTAGGTGAACTGGAGCCTATCCCAGCTGACAATTGGGTGGTCACCAGGCAATCACAGGGTACATAATGACAAACAAGCATTCACACTCACATTCACAGCTATGGACACACCCCACGTTTAAAAAAATCACGAGATTCGATTTGACAAGTGTTGCCTGATTACAAGTGAGAATGTGCATTTTCAACATTGCGCCATTTGTTATGTTTTTGAAAAGAAGCTATTTTTTGTGTAGTGTGTACGAACCTGCCAGTCCACCAGTATGCTATGATGTGGAGTGCAGTATCAATTATTACATTTTGATGAAAAGATTTTGTTCTCCATAAAAATCTGTGAAAAAAAGTGGGAACATGCAAGGTTTGCAACTCAAAGTTTACAGACACAACAAGCATAGCAGCTAACTTCCTCAAAAAATATTACACAGCTTAGCACCTTCCCATCTTGCTGACGTAGAGGTACCGCATGTTCCATTCTGAGACCTACATTCGCAACGTGCTGGTCTTTTGATGACTTTGAGAGCTGAAAAGAAGTCAGCAGGTTCTAAAACATTCTCTATTCAGTCTCTGCAACTCTGGAATGTCCTACCTGCAGGAATTTGGCACAGCTACCTCTGTACAAATCGTTAAATCCCCCACAAATCTTATTTTTACGCTCGCCTTTAGTCAAAACACAGCTAGTATACAAATTTGCTCTTGCACTGCCTGGCCCCCTGACATCTGGACTTTGGCCTGTTTTACTGCCGCTTCTCCACCCCCACCCTCCATCTCCTGAGAAAAACAGCTGGGATAGGCTCTAGCTCACCCACAGCTATAATGAGGATAAGCGGTATCGAAAATGGTTGAATAGCTTTTGCAGGTCTACCTGTAATGTTGTGGCCATTAAGTATTTATTTTGTCATTTCCTACAAGTGTCTTACTTGGAGCCAATTTTCACCACCAGGTTGGGGTCGTCAATGACCGACGGGTTCTGAACAAACTTCTGGTACGAGATGATCTTTGCGTGGAACTGCTCTGTGAGTACAAGCAGATAAGTGGACTTTTAGGAGATTCTGAGGCCATTCCCGCGTGAGCTGCCTTACCTTTGCCTATCTCCTTGTTGTCGGTCAGGCCGCCGCACAGCGAGATGGCGTTGGACGGCAGGTCGCCCATCGGGTCGCTGAAGCCGTCTACGCCGCTGTCTCCCCCGGAGCTCAGCGACTGAGGGGAGAGGCTGGTGCTGCGGAGGCCCGGGTCCGACACGCTCTTCACTGCTCCGGTTCCATCACTGTGACGAGCCAGGTGACAGTTTTTTTTGGGGGGGGAGGAACGTTAATGCAGTAATCCCTTACGAATACACCAAGGCCTGCCGTGAATAGCAAAAATCTGCAACTACAGTGGTGCCTTAAAATGCGAGTGACCCAACGTACGAGTTTTTTGAGGTATGAGTCATCGTTCGGCCAATTTTCTTGCTTTGATTTGATGGTGGAGCAAAATGTGTAGACATCTAATATAACAGTACTTACAGACATATTTTCTTTCTCCTCTGCGTAGAACGACTAATATAACAGATGTACAGTGGCGTGAAGACTTTTACACTTTTATTATACTGCCCCCAGGTGGCCAGAGCGCACACACCAGAAGGAGCAGCACAATGTCCATTGAATTGAAGCAAAATTTGGCACAAACTGTTTCATTTTTTCAAATTCTACTATTTATCTATTATGCCATTACTGAATGTTGTTATAAAGTACAGTAATACAGAGTGTTATTTTCTTATCAAAAACACATTTTTAAGATTGTTGTTGTTTTTATGGGAGGCTGGAACAGATTAGCAGCATTTCCAATCATTTAGATGGGGAACGATGATTTGAGATACGAGTGTTCTGCGTTACTAACAGAAACAATTGAACTTGTATCTCAACACACCACTTTAATTGAAAAAAGGTTGATAATTGCCTATAAATCCACAAGATGGCAGCAAAGCACCACTTTTCTACTACTAGAAACTCCTCCCCTCATTTCAACATAACTCCTTGGCACCACAATACAACAAGTTGGTGCCAAAACTCTATTTTTATGTTTGACGGGGCTTTGGCCTGAGCACAAAAATACCCAATCGGTGAGTTTTTCTGCAAATAACAGAGATAGGTTCCAAAAATAAACTCTACAAATAGGTGAATTCCCAAGCAACGGATTGAAAATATGCGGGGCAACACTATACACTACTTGGATGAAAGTATTGTCGCATGGCTGCGGGAAGTAAGAATGGAATACAATTTGGAGTTGGGTGGTAGAATTGTCCAAAATGTCTTGTTAAGATGAAGAATGAACATTTATGGGACATTAAGAACCTAACCTAACCACCATGAAGGGCTGTCCCCCCCCTCAATACTGCCCATATGGAGTAAATAGGATCTGTAGGAACCACATATTGTAACTGTACCTCTTTGGGAAATACAAGGCGGCCACTTCAGGCTCCAGTTCGGTGAGGTCATCCAAATAAACTCCATCAGCGCCGAGATGACGGCTCCTTTTGTCTACAAAAACAGACATTTTCATTTCAAAACATTTAGAAAATAACTGTCCCCACATGGAGTTTTTTTTTTCCCACCAATGAAAGGACTAACTAGGCTGGGGGAAGATCCAGATTCACTTTCAAGCGACGGCCAGAGTCCGTGGTGGCTTTGCGCAAGCGACATCATTTGCAGTCGGGGCACTTTGTTTTTGTGTTTGGCTGTTTGTGCCATTAGAAAAATTGATAAAAGTGTGTCGTCAGGGGGGGGGGGGGCTCTCCTTGCCCACGTGCGAGGGCATTACAGTACCATAATTGCTAATTATCTGAAGTTCGCTAGTAGATCGAATTTTGGGTAGCAATACAAAGCAAAAAATAAGTAAAATAAAAAACTGACCAAGCGACAGCTTGTTGGGCCCTCCTAAGTCAAGGCCCCACTATATTACCTTTTTTCTTCGACGGAGAGTCAGTATTAACCGACGGGCGGCCCGTTGTCTCCTCCACATCTGACGTCATATGGGACGCCGCGCAATCCATCGATGTCTCCACCCTCGAAGAGTCTGTCTCCATCGCCATGGCGACGGCAATCTCCTCTGATGAGGCCTCGTGGGCGATCACTCGGAAGTGCGTGCTCTCCGATACCGGGATTGACACGGGACAAACTGGCGGTGGCTCGGATTTCATTGAAAGGAAAGATGGCTACAGCGGAGGTGGGGGTGGGTCACGTTACATACAGAGGGCATTAAACATTCATCCAGCGAGGGAAGTATTGATGAGATGATGCTGTGGTGGATGCTTACAGTAGCAGCCTGAGGCAGCTCTCCCCACGCCCAGTGCATGGCCGAATCTTGATCGACTGCATCGGAAGGCTTCATCATGAGCTCAGTGTCGCTTTTGGGAGAAGCGGGACGGGAGTTTCCTGGGCTGAGAGCGGAAAAAAACACATTTTTTACAACATGTTAATCCAGAAATTTGTGATTTAGTTCTGAACAAAAGTGTCACCTCTGGAGGGGACTCCAGTCGCCATCGGAGTGCGCATAGACGGCAGGACTGTTTGAAAGAACCATTGGTCGGCCCGAGTGCCGCTTCCCTGGAAGAGGGCCTGAAACGCATTCAGTGCAACATGTCATCTTTTGCAGTCTTGTTCAATAAAGAAACTAAGAAAAGACTGTTTTGTAAATGGGCTACGGTCATTTTTGCTGCTATTTTGGTGCTCTCGTTAGCGCTCGAGCAGCCAAGGTTCTCAACCACTTTTATTTTCAACGTTAATGCAAAAGCCCTCTGCATTTTGGTCGGATTTTGAATGTTAAAAAATATTATGTTGTCCAATTATTTATATGTAATTTAATGATGATACATGAATATTATGTTTTAAATGGTGTTATATTAAAAAAAATCCAAAAATGAAAAAACATGTTTTCCTATTCAAGTGGTGCCTTGAGATACAAGAAACAATCGTATCTCAAATCGTTTTTCCCCATTGAAATGAATGGAAATGCCATTAATTTGTTCCAGTCTCCCCCTCAAAAAACGATCCTTCCATCCATTTTCCGTACCGCTTATGCTGCGGGCGTGCTGGAGCCTATCCCAGACGACTCTGGGCAGGAGGCGGGGTACACCCTGAACTGGTTGCCAATCAAACACAGGGCACATATAAACAAACAACCATTCGTACTCACATTCACACCTACAGGCAATTTAGAGTCTTCAATCAACCTACCACAAATGTTTTTGGGATGTGGGAGGAAACCGGAGTGCCCGGAGAAAACATGCAAACTCCAAACTGTGAGGCAAATGTGCTAATCAGTCAACCACCGTCCCGCCCCCAAAAAACTAAACATTTTGTAATATAGGAAACGAAAATAGTACTCAATAATATTGTACTCTAAGAAAGAGCTGTAATAACAATTATGCTATGAGGCTAACAATATAGTAATAACAATTCAATGAAATGTGAAGATGTAAACTGTTTGCGCATCATAATTAATTAATTCCAATTTCTGGTATGAGTGACTCGGCCACCAAGCGGCAGTATAATTAAAAAAAAGTGGAAATGCCAATTCAGATTTTTTTTTCCAGCACCAGCCTGTAAAACGGATTTTGGTCTCCTTGAAGACTTCTCCTTCGGGGGACGACAGTGTTGCCCTGTTGGAACTTGTAAAACAAACTGTACATGTAGGAAGATTCTGGGCTTTGTAAAATGGAACTACAGATTTAGACATTACATTTGTTTTTAACAATTATGACTCCGAAAATTCCTTCTTAGATAACTTGTTGACAGCTGACAGCATGTGATCAAATGTCTTTCTCACAGTGTTTTATAGCGTCGTCTCACCCTTTAAAGAAATAAAATAAAAAATAGGTCAGACGTGTCAAGTTCTACATGCTTCAGTTTGTGTTTTATAGTCCCAATTTAGATCTCACACAGATCATATTAAATGTGACCTAGTGATGATGGATGTAGATGTAGATTGCAGTCGAGATTGTGCCCGTTTTTGCACACGCAAGCCTTTAGTGAATCAGGCCCGTAGCGTAAAAGCAGCCAGTGTGGCAGACACGCTGCCGGTAGCCGCATGCCTGGCCCGCATACGGCGCATGCTGGACTGTTTGGGATCCTGGGAACGCTGAGCTTGCACATCACAGGCAGAGTTACAGAACACCGCGGTGGCCAAGACGCTTGAACTGGACCGTGCACATTGTGAGGGAACATTCACGTCCTGCTGATGTTTTCCATATGACTTTCCTCCGTCATGTATTGCTGGCTTGACTTCGTCACGCGGACTGTTGTTATAGTTGGCATATAGTCCCGTTTTCACCAAGCAGCAGTTTTCATTGTAAAAAGAAGTGAAGAGTATCACTATAACTACCCCCCACCCCCTTACACATCAGTTCAGTACCTAAAAGTGGCTTAGGCCTTCCTCTGAGAGGTTTGCATGTTCTGGCTTCCTCCCACCTTCCAAAAACATACCTGTTAGGCTGTTTTATGTTTAGTTTGCAGTAAACTTCAACTGGGAGTGGGAGTGCATCTTGAAGCCTCTTTTTAAAGAACTATTTGAAAAACTGATGCTTGTTGCGAAGTCAGTCAAGTTCACTGCGTTCATATAAGCATGACTCACTTTCCTCCATTTTGCATCCTCTTGCTCACCTGTTGCTGTCCATCTCCTCATCAGAGCTGATGTCGATGGTGAACACGTCCTCGTCCTCCGAGTAGTCGCCGCCCTCCTCACTCTTCATGCTGTCGGACCGGGCTTTCCTCCTTCTCTTTCTTCTCTTCTTCATCATCATCGCCATCGCGCTGCCGGTCTCACCGCTGCTCCCCGCGGAGCCCAGGGTCTGCACGGAAGGCCCGGAGGTCTTCCCCATCAGCGAGGAGCTCATCAGAACGAGCCCGTCTGACAGGATAGGAGAGGTGGCCAGGTAGGGGGGAACCACTTCCTGTTGATATTTAATGTAAAAAAATAAATAAATAAATTAGCTGCACTATAAAACTCCCTCAAAATCTTACGAGACTCCAGCTAATCCCTTGAGATTTGAGTTTAGTATGAAGTCAAAGGATTAACTTGACCATCTTTTTGTGAGTCCGTCGAAGACTGTTATCCATGTTGGCTTCTTGTGCTGCCATAGGCTTGCCATTTGTGATCAAAAGTGAGGATTGAGTAAATACTGAGAGACAATCATCGGTCCTGTACGGCGTTACAGTTCTGTGACTCTCAGCATTCACACGAAAATACATAAAAGACCTTCAGCTTCTGTTTATGCATTTTATCTGCCTTTTATCTGCATATTTATCGCCTTTGGCTTGATTAGCAAACGCGTTTCATCTTTTCCTGGTGTCTCCCACAATAAGCGGAAATATGAAAAGCAGCTGAAAAAAAGAACTCTGAGTGGTTTAATCACACTTCCTTCCAGCACTTTCCAGGAGGTTTGAGAACCGTATCGTGTGCATGTATCGTTTGGCACAAGAGAGCAAGTGAGGTCGAAGACATTTGATATCATGATCTGTGGAATAGTCGTCACGTTTTTAAAAAGTAGGTAAACAACTCGGACGGGGGGGGGGGGAAATCCTTCCTCTTTCCTGCCCTGCTTTTCCCGAGCCGCAGGAATCTGACACCCGTCCGGCTGACATAAATCACCGTCTACCCTTGTTGATGCCATTCCTTAGTCTCGGTAGTTTATGGCTTGGCTATGTATTTCAGCTGCACACGTTCTCACATGCATGGGTAGTCCTGATGCACAAACTCCCAAAGGGCCGACAAAATAAAAAAATGTAACTTAAAAAAAAAAAAAAAAAAACAGCTTTCTAAGAAATGGGGACCTGCTCCTTCTTTTATAGTCGTTCCATGAACTGGAGTTTTGATTGACTCATAATGATCTCCAAAGACTTTATGGCCTTACTGGGCGTTGAATATATAGGTAGGTTAGTAAATGCTTTCTGGGAAACAGAGGAACGTTGTCCAGCTCAAAAAGGAAAAGAAGAAATTCCTGGCGGCTACGCCAACTCCGCATACACAGCTTGACCTTATTTCCCCAAGCCGAGTACGTATGAAATATTTGGAATTGCGCGTCAGAGCTGTTTGTGATGGAGGCGTGCGTGTTTCTTTGAATCCTTAATGGTGGGACTGTCTAACATGTTTTTCTAACATTTCTGGTGAGCATATGTATACCTGAGAGTGTCAAAATATTATAAACAGCTCTCAGTAGGACGCAGTGCAGTTTGCCACCCTCCACTCTGTTCGATGCCATGCCCCAGAACTCATTCACTGCCAGCCTTCCAAGTTAACATGGACATTTGACTTCTAAAGCCGTCAATGGCAGTGAATGTGTTTTAAACAAATAAACACTTCATTTTAACTAAACAAAGTTTTGCCTCCCTCAAAATAAATTTAAAAAATAACAACAAAATGGCAATAGGCTAATGTTTAACTTACTGTCATCTTACTTTAATTTATGCAGTGAATGGCGAACGCCGTGTAAAAAAGATGTGATGCGGTGAGTCAGTGTCTCAGTTGCATATCTGTAAATAAATTATTATTTTGCCATCAAAAGGTCTTTCTCCGTATTGTTTTTGTTTGTTTATAATTTGAGGTGTCAGAAAAGCAAAAAATATTATTGTCAAAGTCATTGTTTTGCTTGACATGTTTCTCATCTTCTTTTTCTTTTTGATCAGAAACCTGCTTTTGGTAAAACCAACCCATGTTCTACTGCTGATTACTAACGAATGAGAAAAACTAGAAACAAACATTTTTTTCTGGTGAAAGAAGAGTCTATTTTCTTTTGGTAGGTTCGGTGCTTATAGTATCACAAAACACAATATTGTGTGGGTCTTAAAAGATCACTCAAAATCTTCAAAAATGGCTGGCAATATGGGAAACTCTCCTTTAATCATTAATTAATTTTATCCCAAAAATATAATAACATAATCCAAATTCAATTTTGTATTGAATGCCCAAGTTTAATCATATTAACTTTTTAGATTTTTAAGTGGGTCAATTTACCCACAATATAACAGGAGGGAGGCGGCACGGTGACCGACTGGTTAGAGCGTATGCCTCGCAGTTCTGAGGACCGGGGTTCAATCCCCGGTCCCGCCTGTGTGGAGTCTGCATGTTCTCCCCGTGCCTGCGTGGGTTTTCTCCGGGCACTCCGGTTTCCTCCCACATCCCAAAAACATGCATGAATTGGAGACTCTAAATTGCCCGTAGGTGTGAATGTGAGTGCGAATGGTTGTTTGTTTGATGTGCCCTGCGATTGGCTGGCAACCAGTTCAGGGTGTACCCCGCCTCCTGCCCGATGATAGCTGGGATAGGCTCCAGCACGCCTGCGACCCTTGTGAGGAGGAGCGGCTCAGAAAATGGATGCATGGATAACAGGAGGGTTAATTAGTACAGCGAATGGCAGTTGCTGTAATGTGATTGTTTTTCTTTTTCTTTTTCTGTACCTGATTATTTTCCATTTCTTTGACAAAGAAAGCCTCTCCATTATCGCCGAGCTTCATATGTAGATCCACTGGCTCTCCATTAATTTCCATGTCCACCTATACATAATTTAAAAAATAATGATTTAAAAAAAATATCTAATTGTAATTGACATTCCATTTCCTTACCACTTTCTCTCGGGAGCGGAGGACGCCCATCTTGCCAAAGCGGACGTGGAAGGGCGAGCAGTGCAGGGAGCCATCGGGCTGCCGCACGACGATGACGTCGATGCAGCCCGACAGCGTGGCCGGGTTGAGGCCTCGATACAGCTCCTTGACCTGTACGAACACCTGACCCGCCAACTGGCCCACGTAGTTCATGGTCTGACGGGTCTGGTGGAGACAAAACAGAAGCATAAAAAGAGGCACTTTATGCTTTTGCTCACAAATGTTATTCTAACAATCTGTTCTCAGGTACGTTGTGGCTCTGAGAAATTCGGGCCCGGTGCACACACACACTCGTGAACGCCCTTACATTCCCTCGGTCACTTTCCCGTGCGCGAAGGTGTAGGAATCCTGCCAAACCCTTTTCCTGACACTCGAGTTCAAAAAGGTCACAAAGTGATGGTCTGCGTCACGTATTATAAGAAATGGGAGGAGGATTTTGACTAGTGACCAATACACTTCTGGGACGACACAGCACGCTTGTGGACATTTAGGTCTATCTATTCAACCTGGAGGTGTTTTCTGGGCTTCTTCTACCCCAAATTCATCTAAAAGTGTCTTTATGAACCGTGGAACAGAAAAGGGCCTTCCTAAAAACTGTTCCCACAGACGTATGCATACCATCCATTTTTTTCCATAGTCCTTGTTCTCATCAGGGTCGTGGGTGACTGACGTTGGACGAGAGGCAATGACTAGAATTTTGAAAGCAGGCGATAATGTTGCACAAGAGCATATCAAGTCAGTTGCTTCATTTCCCTCCACCAGCTGAGTTGGTTTGAACACACCACAGAGTTTTTTCCCTTCAACGAATACGGCAAATTGAAAAAAGTTCATCTGAAGACAGCAGCTATTTTTAAAGCTTCTATTCATCCTCGCTGCTGTCGCCACGTGAGCTGTTTAGATCTCTTTCTGAGAGCGGAAGCGCTTTGAGTTTGGAGAGGAGAGAAAAAAAGGAATTCACACTACAAAAAATGTTTAAAAAAAAAAAAAAAAAACTCATCTCCTTCTCCCCTTTCTCTTGGGGCCCATGTGGAAAACAAGATGATTATGAGAAGTCTGTCTAAATGTTGCGACACTCATTAACTATTCCAAACGTCAGAAGAACTGTCATGAAAAGATCCACACATGCTCACAATACAGAATAATAATCTTGTCATGAAGATGAAGCTGAAAGACAAACTGTCATAGCGAGCGGGAAGTGCAAGCAAACCACAGCCTTCATTTGTCTATGATTGAGTGAGTGTTTCGCCCCCGCCCCCCTCTCCAAAAACAACACAATTGTCACGCTCATAAGTTGCTTTTGATGCATTTGAGTATAAAAAGACACCAAAACATGAAATCATTTTCATCCCCCTTAACATGTCTACACTCCTCTTGATGGCACTAAGACAAAATTAGAAAGCAACATGAGTGTTTACACTTGAATTGAAAATACATTTTTGGGTAAAAATGGAAATCCGTTTGAGCATTCATTCGATATCCTTCCTACCCAGTTTATGGTCCAGGTACTAGTACACTCTTCGTCCTCACTTCAAACACAAGTACAATTCATCACACTAGTAGAATAACTGTCTCCTACTATCTACGTTTCCCCCCCCCCCCCACCCACTACTAGTGCCACTATTGGTCTACTAGTAGCATCAAAATTCTCACTGGTAGTTTTGCCTTACTAGTAACATGTAGTTGTCCTATTAGTATGCCAAAGTTGTCATACTAGTGTGCCGAAATGTCATAAAGGAGTGGAAAACACGTTACTAGTCATTCTACTAGTGTGTTTAATTGTCTTGTTAATATTCACTTTAAGGTCCTGTACTAGTAAGCTATTTGTCCTCACTAAGAGAGTAACTTTAACATACTAGGTTAATTGTGTACAGAAATGTTACCCAGTAGTGGGGAAAACGTTACTAGTAAGTCAAATACTCCCTAGTTGTGCGCAAAAGTTGCCCTACTAGCGAGGAAAAAAAGCGTAATAGTAGATGGAACTTCGACTGGGTATCATGGATATCCCAACAAATGCTCAAACAGTTTTCCAAGATGGTCGTAACACTGTTATAGTTAGAATTTAGCAAGACAACAATAAATGGTCCCAGCACGATAACGTTACTAGTGGGAGTGTAAAAGATATATGGATGGAAATGGTCAATGAACTCGTCTCTTACCTCCTGAATGGGTTGACAAAATGGAGCACTTCCTCAGCGGAGAACGAGCATTATGAACTAACTACCCGCTTCCCTTCGAACACTGTTCATGTTCTATTCTCAAGCTCCGGACTGTTGTCACCGCGACAAACGCGCGTTCAATTGAACATATGAAGTAAAAAAAAAAAAAAGTCATTCCTGACGTATCGCTAGGCTGGCTGCCTCTTATTTTTTTATTTTTTTATTTATTATAATTTTTGTTTTTTTGTGATTGGCTGGCTGGCTCTTCGATGTCTCGTGCTACAGGGAAGGCCCCGCCCACCGGCCAATCAGCGTCGAGCTGGTGCGTTGAAAATTCATTTGTATGGAAAATACCTAAACAACTCAATCAAAACAAATACCGCCATTAATTAGTTGCGCAAGTTAGCTTGCTAATTATCTAACTAATGCGATAGATAGATAGATAGATAGATAGATAGATAGATAGATAGATAGATAGATAGATAGATAGATAGATAGATAGATAGATAGATAGATAGATAGATAGATAGATAGATAGATACTATATTCACCCACAAGAGTAATTCACTTGATGAAACGAATAACTAAATAATCTAAAGCTACATTTATGAACCAAACAAGGATCACAGGATAAAGAATAAGGTAAGAAACTATATTAATTATATTCAATTATTTATTTGTAGTGGTACTAAAAAGGAAATGATCGGACTGTTTTCTGGACAAATGTTTCAACCCTTTTTTAACTGTGGCTGCGGTGGCAAGACAAATTCCTTGTGTATGTTTTTTTGGACATACTTGGCAAATAAAGATGATTCTGAAAACTTGTCGTCACCAAGACGACCTGATGCAGTGAGGTGATCCTGTTGGCCAATCACGGCTCAGCGGTTTTTATCTTGAAATTTGAATCGCCACCCCCCACACACACACACTAACCCCGCTTCCGCCTTCCGTGAGCATAAACACGCCATGCAAATATCTGTACTTAATTTTATTTTTTTCCAGTGGTGGGTAGTAAAGAAGTACACGTTAAATATTATCTATTGAATAAATAATAAGTAAAAATACTAAAGTAGAAATGTCAGGTAACTGTACTTGAGTATTTACTTCTCTCAATACAAACAATACCAAGTAGTGCTTTCTAATACTTTTAAAAAAGTAAAGGAATTGAATCAGGACTTCTACTTTTGCTAGTCTTTTAAAACAAGTATCTGTATTTGGACTTTAGTACAGGGTGTTGGCGTGCGTTTGCGTCAATGGAGAGGGCTGACTGCCAAAATCATCTATTCTTGACGAAAGAGCCTAATTACTATTTGGTTAATGGTACATTGTGTTGTGCAGTCTCACATTCAAGAGCTGCATGGTGTATATAGTAAGCACACATTAATGACTTTTCCACACTTTGATGTTCTCGGGAAGGGAAATTCTGCCTTTTACCCCATCTGGTGAGTAAGTAGGGAGTTTAATCCTGTCACGATGTGATGTGGTGTATACTATAGGACAGGTTCATTTTATTTAATCGTCGCTTCTGTGTCCTTCTTTTAATAGGCACTGAGATTTTGCAGCATGTGTCAGTGCCACCACATACTGTCGGCATGGTGTCCTCTGAGGACACGCCAGACAGACAGCTTTTCTTAGACAGGTTTCAAGGAACAAGATGGAACGAGGCCCAATCGTGGGCAACTGGATGTTGTATGACCCACTCAGCGTCAGCGAGCTACATCTATAGGAATATTTATGATCTTTTTGCACAATAGAGCCTCTGGGCAAAGGAAAAAAGAAGAGAATCACCGAAATAGAATCACAATGTGCAGTTAGCTACGCCTACGCTCCGAAAACGCATCTCCCCTTCAGATAGTCCACTGGCGTGACAGCTTTAGAGCGCCTCGTTGTCACGGTGTGGAAAAGCCCTGCGACGACCCGTTGGGATATATTCCCGCCATCGGAGGCTTTAAGTGGATATATTTTATATTTCTGTGGCTCAAACATGTAGTTATGTGTGGGCATAAGAAAGATGCTAGCTAAAATACCATTCATTTTATTCAGGTCGTAGGAGTGGTATTTGATTGACAGTTGAGCGGGGCGTGGTTTTGGCGCATTCAGCAGACACGCCCGCAGCGTTCGAGAGCGGAGACAACTGATGGTTTTAAAACATTTTTAAGCTTACTTTTATATACTTGCCTATTTTTTTAATCATTCAAATTTGGCAGGGTTGTTAACAACACTCTTCCTCAAAATTATTATTATTATTATTATTATTGAAATATAATATGTCAGTTTTAGATTACCCTTATTTTTTCACTTTATAAGGACTTTAAAAATGGCAAAAATATCCACTGTAGAGCTTAGTGGCTCAAATGTAAACAGGCAAGAAGTCATGTAGTTCAGGTCAAAGTCATGTTGAGTCTTTGATAATGAGTTTTAGCCAAGCAAATCCCAAGTCTTTAAATCGGCAACTCAAGTCTGACTCGAGTCAAGTCATGGGACTCGAGTCCGGAGTCCCCCACCCCTGGCCTTATTCTCGCAATTCAAAACACTCCTGTTGCCCAAATTCACTGTGTATGAATACCGAACCCAAAATTTGACTCAACGACTTTCTGATGACTCACATCTGCCGCTGCGTTTACACAAAGCAGTCGTCAAATGAGGCATCATGTGACCAAATTGGCCCCGGAGCGGGAGTTCTCGCCCTTTCTGCTGACTCGGCGGGATGGGATGTTGCTGTAGCTTGTAATAATGTTTTTTTTACAGCTGCTATTGGGGACTGAGCGTCATATGATGTGACACAAACATTAACATATCAATCAATTTAATCCACAGCATTTGGGGGAAGCATTTGCTATTCAGCATTCACACACATTTCCCATAGAAATTGCATTTTGTAGTTATAACAAGAAACTAGAACGCATCCAAACACTTTTAAATGTCATCCCCTTGCTCCAAATGTTAAACGGTGGCGATCGTCTTACACTCGTGCTGTCTCACACCTACTTAAACGACTTACTTTGACTCACCACGCATTGTATTTTATTTATTATTACCAACGATGCATCCACAGTCCACACACAAATGACATGCACTACATTCTTTTTACTCATGTTGTTGCTCTGTGTGCACTTGTAAACACAATTAAAACCCTCAGAGGACAGGGTTGTGGGTGAGCTGGAGCCTGTCCCTGCTGAATTTGAGCACTAAAATAGACAAACAACTTACACACACATTCAGACCTATGGACAATTTCAAGTCAGAACCAAGAAAAGCCACTCGAGCATGGGGAGAACATGTAAACTTCACACAGGAAACCCAGGGCTTGAGATTCGAAACCAGAACCTCAGAACTGTGAGGCAGTCGTGCGAGCCGACACTCCACCGTGGTGCGCATTCCACTTGCTCTCGAATGATTTATTTTTTTGCTAGAAAATGCTGATCAAAATCAACCGTCACAACTTCTTCTCCTGGTTGTCAACCACATTGTAATGTATGTTAGCTCCTCCTAAAGGTCTGGAAGGAAAAAGAAAATATTCTAGGAACGACTTTTTTTTTTTTTTTTTAAACCTGTGATTTAGGTCTGATAAACTTCACATTTCAAAAGAACCAATGAACAAATGACTCGGCCTAATGTCTTCTAGCATGCTTTTATTACCCAGCTCCATGTTTTGTCAGTGGCATAGTTTTCAACAGTCTCCTCCAGGTCTTCACCCTCCTCTGCCGATGTCATGATTCCATAGTACGTATCCTCGTATGTGTTTAAGTCCCCCGAGTCCAGTCCAGTCGTCACTCTGTGGTCGCCTCAAAGGGTCTGACCGCCAAAACTGCAAGTGCACATGACTAAATTTACCTGGGGCCCACAAGTCGGGGCAACCTGAGACCGGGCCCCCTCCCCTTTTAGTGATCACAGTAAACCGGACCCTGTGACTTCTCCGGCATTTCGGAAGAAGACACCTGCTATGGTTTCCCGGAATGTTTGATTTGAAGATGTATAACACGCAAGAGTCGATGAGACCTTGCAGGACTCTTATTCCGTGATCTGGGGACACCTGTTGTTGCCTCAGAGGCGATGTGTTGTTGACCGTGGCCGCGCTGTCATTGACGTCCAAGACGAGATCAGATTACGTGCTCCGGAAGTTCAAGACTCCATGGGTGCTCGGTGTGATTACTGTTACACTGTTGCCGCGACTTAACCTTTAACCTTTTGGTATGTGCCTGACTGGGTGGCTGGCAGCGTTTTCCGCAGCGGTAAGCAACACTGACACCCAGTGCTTAAAATGGGTGATTGAATGTGGGAGTGCAAGATTCTTTCATATTTGTGCGTTAAAACTAAATATTGAATTATTCTAACTCATTATTACATACTAAAAATAATTATTCCAAATATTTAAATCCACAAACTTGAAGACATGACTTTGTGTTGAAAATGTGAAGAATGAAAAATAATAATTAAAAAAAATGAATGGCAAAAAATGTGTATTTCAACTCACTTTGATAATTTTCTTTTAAGATAAAATTGCAAACATTCTCCTTCATACACGGTACACGGTTTACGACAGAGTTTCGTTCCAACGCAGGAAACTTCTGTCTTCATTTTTAGGATTAAAATAACTGAATAAAAATCATTCACAAAAAAATAGAAAACCATAAAAAAAAAAATTTCATATAAATCAATAGTTTTTTCCACCATTTTTTTTTTAGCATTACTTTTTATTTTTTTAACAATATATTCACTGTCACTACAATATGTTGCTCATCAGTAGCATATTAAGTGTAGCAACCAATCAAAGAGTAACATGAACAACAGTATTTTAAAGACAGTAAATAAATTGTCTTTGTAGCAGAAAACACACATAATTTGTATGTACTTCAATCTTTTGGACAGTCTATTTTTTTCCCACTAACTATGACTTTCTGCATTCCTATCGTTGAAATCAATTATGTGTATTACATTTTTGAGCAAGATTGTTCACTTTGTTGTAAGTCCACGTGTTGTTCCGCCGCCTCTGGTACAATTTAAAAATCCCAAAAATGTGAACCGCGAGATGGCGAGGGACGACTGTACTGCACTTGGTGTGTTTGCGAACCTGCGACAACACAAAATCCTTTTTTGTGTGACTAATACATTTTGACTGTATGATTCAATATTGGGTGAGACAATTACACACTTTTGTACACATGAATTATTGACACGAAAAATAACAATTATTTGATAGAAATGTATGTATAAAATAATCGTACTCTAAGAGAAACCACCGATTTATCCGAGAATGTCCAACTTTCCCATGGTACCTGAAGGCACTAATACCTATCGCTGCTTTCAGTGTTCTCTCTCTCGGCTTTTGTGTCAGGATGGTGCTTGTGATGTGTAAATCTCCCTTCGTCATTTCTTGTTAAAGGTGCTCGGCATTCGGTGGCTTTAATGTTCCGCGCGGCTAACCGAAAAAGCATCGGCAAAGCGGGAAACGGCTGGTAGGTGCTCATTTTATTTAAAATAAATAAATAAAAAAGAGAAAGAAATCACGTAAAATTGTTGTTGTCGTCTGACGCTGTCTCGTGAAAGCAGCAGCCGGCTACAGCTAGCCGTGCTATCCGGTTAGCATCGTAGCTTCCTCGTCGTCGTGTGTCCTCTCCTTACTTTCTCGCCAAAAGACAACTGATGGACGTAAGTGACATTGTGTGAATGCGATTAGAGCTTAGTTGCGTTTCTAAACTGCTGTCAATATGTCCCATCCACGAGCGTAGTGGGCAACTAGTAGCCAAAGGTCTTGTTAGCATCCGAAGCTAATAATAAGCCAAGTTGGTTTTATGGCTGGAGTGTTGATAAAGAGGGGATCATTATAAGCAGACTTATTGTCCTAAGTATGTTACAGTGTGTTGTCCTAGTGACAATTCTCGGGTAAATTACGTGTTTAGCTAACTTGCGTTATAAAGTCAACTCTGGCGGTAGCGTTAAATTGTCGTGATTTGGAGCTTTAATGTCATCAGGTTCCATCTGTGAGAGTAGAGTTCCCAAATGTTGACAGTTGTCAGTGGGTCGTTCAGTGTCTGGCCGCTTTAAAATGGTCCCATTCAACTGTTTTTAATAGTCGAAACAAATACAACACTGACCTCTTGTATGGGATGTAAAAGACGAAAACAACTTTATCTGAGGGATTCACTACAGGGAAATTCAGTTTCCCCTGTTGTCTTTCTTATTAACATGCAGTTGGTACCTGACTTAATCCATCTGTTGATACTGCCATCATGTAAAAAAAAAAAAAAAAGCAACATAACAGCATGCAACTGTCACATACATCATCTGGAACAATTCACATTCACAATCAATATTTATGGGGTAACATGACAGAAACATAAGGCTGGGGTTCGGGCGATAACTCCTACGTCCCGATTTTGTCAATTTCATATTTTTCACACATCAGTACTATTGGTCAATCCCCACGTGGGTATGTTATGTTTACAAATTATTCACCAATGTAAAGTGTTGTAAATGGCTTGCTCTGTTTGACGATGCAATGTTAATGGCTCAACAAAGTTTTTTTGTTTTGTTTCCTAAAACGGGATGGTTTTGGAGATACCGCCCGACACCAGCTATGATACTCACCTGAGATGCTGATAATTAAATGTATTAGTAATGTCTGCAGATCGATATAAATGTGTTTTGATAGTAGAAGTTGGTTGTAACAGGTTTTGCTCTGGCTAACCAATCAGAAAAAACAAAGAAGGACAACTAATAGTAGAAGAAGAAATCAAAGAAGCCCAGGCGACAAACTCTTACCTTATCTGGTACGGCTGCAAACCCTTTCCCTTGTCGTTTTTATTGTGTGGAATGTCTTGGTTGACATGTTTTAAAAACACTCAACACAACCAGTTGCTCCTCTATTTGTGTCTGGCAACAGCACAAACATGAAGTGGCTTCCTAATTGGCTATCATTCTGTTTCACATCACAGTTGTGGAGTCTGTGGCTGGGCCCCACTCAGTGTTGAAGACACACAATAGGACTTGCCATGGTAAATATTGAACAGGTCGAACATTTAGGATTATTGGCCCTTACCGTTTTCCAAGCAGGTTGGGGGGGGATCCTTTTAGCACACCCCACACCACAGGACAACGATTATTAGAATAATTAAATTCCAAAAAGGTCGAAGCAAAACCTCTGCCTCTAAACTTCATATGGATAATTTTTCCACATGGACTAATGTTACTGCAGACAGATGGACCACTCCATGTAGACATAAGTTGGCTGTAGTCAATCCATCAATCAAAACCTTTATTTAACCAGAATATATATTAAAAAAAACAAAAAGCAGAAGAAGACTAAGGTCTCCTTTTCAAGGGTGATCTGGCCCAGAAGGCTAACTGATTAGCCAGTTAACAGCCAGCCAACTCTACACTGTGATTCACTGACACGCGTCACTCACCAGGCCAGGCCCCGCCTTTTAAAGCCATACACATTCAAAGTCACAGATACTACAGTAGAACGTGATGATGGCGACCGCAAGTGTACAAAACTAACACCTGCACCTCACGTACGTTATTGTGTTTACAAATGCAAAAGACATTTTTGATGGCATAATAAAATACACCACCCATCCATCCATTTTCTGAGCCGCTTCTCCTCACTAGGGTCGCGGGCGTGCTGGAGCCTATCCCAGCTATCTTCGGGCGGGAGGCGGGGTACACCCCGAACCGGTCGCTAACCAATCGCAGGGCACATAGAAACAACCAACCATTCACACTCACATTCACACCTACGGGCAATTTAGAGTCTTCAATCACACTACCACGCATGTTTTTGGGATGTGGGAGGAAACCGGAGTGCCCGGAGAAAACCCACGTAGGCACGGGGAGAACATGCAAACTCCACATAGGCGGGGCCGGGGATTGAACCCCGGTCCTCAGAACTGTGAGGCAGACGCTAATAAAATACTCAATTTTAAAAATATTCGATAGCTGTTGCCCTAGTCAGGATAATCTGTCAGAGACGTCCGGGAATCGTGAATTTGCTGACTTAGTCTGCTCTGTTCAGTATGTGTGTGCCCCTTAAAACACGCAGTCATCTTCCTCTCAGGCACTTTCGCCGGACAATGGACGAGCTGGTCCATGATCTGGTGTCAGCCCTGGAGGAGAGCTCGGAGCAGGCGGCGCGCGGTGGCGACGGCGGAGACCACGCGTTAACCGTGGGCTGCTTGCTAAAGAGACAGGCGAGGAAGCGGAGGGGCAGGAAACGCCGCTCGGACAACCCGCACCCGCCCTGGGAGACGGGCCATCTGAGCGAGGGCTCTGAGTCCAGCGTGGAAGAGCACAAGGTGAGTCCGTTTTGCATTGATGGTGGCCAAGATTGTAACATTTCAGGATGCAGTTGCTCATGTCAGCTTACGCTTGGCTCTCGACGCTGCAGTATCATACGCCACAATCACATCTTCACTGCAGGACTCCGTTCTATTGCTGCCTTCAGTTTCAATGTCATTGTAATAATTGAGGATACATTTGAGGATACATAGTTTTTCTATAGGCGATATCTGACGAAAAATGTTCCCCAAAAAAGCATTTTTTTCCTCACACAAAAAAACTATTTCTTCAGAACCCATTATCCATCCATCCATCCATTTTCTGAACCGCTTATCCTCACTATGGTCGCGGGAGCGCTGGAGCTGGAACAATTTTACATTAAACAAGGTCTCTTAACGATAAATCGATTATCAAAATAGTTGTCGATTCATTTGAAATAGCTTGCTTAATGTGGAATCTAGCATCAACTTAATGGGTATTACTGCCACCTATGGGACTGGAGTGGAAAAGGATTTTCAATAAAACAAGTGATGTGGAATGTTTGGCCATGGCGGAGGTCCATGCTCCACTGACGTCCATGACGTTGTTGTATTGTTGTTATTTTTTTGCGGCAGGACTATCGTGCGGGCACAGGTGGCGTGTCTGCCTCTAACAGCCACACTCGTGACAACAGCGACTCGGACGACCAGCTGGGCCCTAAACGCCGCACCCCCCAGACGTCTGACGCGGGCAGGAGCAAGCGCCCCCTGTGGCCGGACGACCCGGGCGTCCTGGGGTCCGCCGAGGGAACGCGCAGCCTCAGGCGACGGCGCAAGTTCAAGCGCATGGCCGTGGACCCCCCCGCCGAGCCGGAGCCCCCTTCCACCATGATGCTGGCCCCCCCGTCCGTCCCCAAGCCTCGCGCGGCTGGCACCAGACCCCACCGGCTGAGCCCGAGTGAGGGCCGGGTCGCCATGGAGATTTGCGGGGACGGCCTGCCGGCGGTGGGAGTAAAGAACAGGATGAAGAAGAGGAAGCTTGCCTCCCAAAAGGTGGGGGCGGATGCTGCCGACGAAGGCGTGGTGGTGGAGAGCGAGGAGCCCATCTCGTCTCTGATGGAAGGATGCAAGGACAAGATGGAGCTGGAGGAGCAGAAGGGCTCGGATGAGGAGATGAGTGACAGGTGGTTAGTGTTTGAACCTTTTCTGTTCCTGTCCTAATCCGGAAGCTGACTAGAGTCCATTTTGGCTCTCCTTTCTAAGTCACGTGAGTCTTGTTGGACAGTAAATACAGAAATTAAAAGACACACAAAATCCAGTCAAATAAAATTGAAATTATTGAATTAAATGATAAAATATAAGAAAATACATATATTTAAAAAATACAATAACTAAATAAAAAATTGTAAATAAATACAAAAAATAAATGTGTTTAAATATAAAAAAATAATAAATGTGTTAATAAATAGAAAGCATTGAATTTTAATTTTAATACAAAGAATAATAAAAATACATAAATATAAAAAGTCATTACATAGCTTCAATATAGAAAATGAATACATACACAAAAATAAATACATAATCCATCCATTTTCTGAGCCACCTCTCCTCGCTAGGGTCGCGGACGTGCTGGAGCCTATCCCAGCTGTCATCGGGCAGGAGGCGGGGTACACCCTGAACTGGTTGCCAGCCAATCGCAGGGCACATAGAAACAAACAACCATTCGCACTCACAGTCACGCCTACGGGCAATTTAGAGTCTCCAATTCATGCATGTTTTTGGGATGTGGGAGGAAACCGGAGTGCCCGCAGAAAACCCACACAGGCACGGGGAGAACATGCAAACTCCACACAGGCGGGGCCGGGGATTGAACCCGGGTCCTCAGAACTGTGAGGCTGACGCTCTAACCAGTCGGCCACCGTGCCGCCTAAATACATAATAAAATAGAAAAAATACAAATAAACACCTAATTATATAACACATGAATGTGATAAATAACAATACATAAGTTTGTAGTACACACATAGACCAAATTGTTGGTACCGCTATGTTAATGAAAGAAAAACCCAGAATGGTAACTTCAAACTGACAAACGTAATCATTCATTAATTCATTTCCTGTACCGCTTATCCTCACAAGGGTTGCGGCCTGTTGGAGCCTATTCCAGCTATCTTCAAAAAAAAAAAAAAAAACATTTTTTTCACTGCTTTTTGCTCTGAAACTGTTGTTTTTGGTGAAACCAACGCAGGTTGAGTGCTTATATTGTTCCAAACACTATTTTATTGGCATTGAAAGAATAGTCAAAATGCTCTAAAATGGCTGGCAATATGTGGAATTCTGCTTTGAAAATGGCTGGCAGCACCTTGATCCATTCTGCATATCTTTTTTAAAATAATTGTCTTTTCATCTTCAAAACTAAATGTTCTTTCCTTCCGCTGTGCTTTAGTGAAACCAGCAGTGTGAGTAACAGCAGCGATGGAGGCCTCTACACCAACGATGAAGGCAGGCAAGGTACTAGCTCTTAAAGGTCATGTTTCATTTGTACATTCTAGCTTTACACCAAATGCAACTTCCAGGTGACGACGAGCAGAGCGACTGGTTCTGCGAGGGCGAACCTGGGTCTGGCACTGGGGGCGCGTGCGGAGTGGCGGGTGTCATCCCCTGGTGGGAGAGAGACGCGGGTGCCGAGGAGCTGGACCTGAACGACCCAGTCTTCAACAACATCCTCACGGGCTCCTTCCCACTCATGACCCCCGACACCAGGAGAGGTAGGAAATAAAAACAGTGATACCTTGACCAAGGGGTTAAATGGTTCTACGACGACGCTTGTGACACATTAAGTGTTAAGAGACCTGGTTTAACTTAAAATTGTCCAAACCCTCGGAATTTCAGCCTCTCAACAGTTAATATTTTCCCATTTCTGTCGTCCGCCATGAAATCAGACTGATTAGCTGTGTGAGTAATCAAAAGAAGATGTTCGCAAAAACCTGCTTTTACTTTGGAAATCAATGATCAACATTTTGCCGATTTTCTGACAGATGTTATGGACCAAACCAGTAAATGAATCATAATTAATTATTTTTTACTACTATTACTTTTTGTATGGTCCTCTCTTTGAAGATATATCCATAAGTGATGGAATTTTAAAAATATATTTTAATTAAAATAATTAAAAGACAAATACAATGTTTTTACCAAGGGTCTGCTCGTATCTTGGAAAAAAAAAAATCATAAGTTGGGGGACTCGTAAGTCATGGCAGCACTCCATGTAGATTTAATTCTGGGATTCTGTTTGATTTTGCCAGTTGGGGGTGTCAGTGACAAATCAAAGTCAATGTTCATCAGTAAGGGTCTGATAAAGTTTACAATCTGTTCTTAATAGTTCACGGTATAAAATAATTTTGGGTTTGGTTTTCAGTATTTTAATTCACTTTTGGAGGGGCCGTCATTGTTTACCAGCAGCGCTGTATGCCCACCAGGGTTGCAGGCCCGGCTCAACCGTCTCCACGGACACCCGAGGCGCTGTGACGATGGGCTGCAGGGCGGCAGCGGTCAGGGCTTTGGCGACGGCCACGAGTGAGTTATTGTCCTTAAAATATGGGTCTTATTTGATGATGTGCTATGATGTCACATCCAATAAAGCATCACTCTCAATAGGCCGTGGTTCAGCTCAAGCTCAGGGAGAGAACATGGACAGGTGAGTCTTGACGAAACTCACACATTCCGCAAGACATTTGTCATTTTTGATTGGCAGTGCTAGGTCAGATCTTAAAAAGCTGCGATATAGGGAGTGCGTGAAGATTCGCTGTACTTCATACACTACAAAAACATACAATTGTTTCTTTTTGCCTCCTTTGTTCTGTGAATTAATAGCTCAAGAAAAAGTGAACAGTTAAAAGCATTCATGCTGTGATTTAGTGTAATTTGACATTTATTAAGCTTGTCCTGCCCTCGTTACAGTTGCACTGGGACACTCGGACAGAACGAGGCCATCGCAGGAGCTGCTCAGTAAAAACAGGCTAACAGGTCAGGACATTTTAGCTGCTGCTTATTTGTCGTCATCTTCCTCTTTCTTAAAAGTCCTTCTCTAATCATGTTTACCGGTGCTCGCATCCTTTGTCGCAGACAGACGAGCGGGCACCTGGGCTCTTTGTGCATGGGGGACGTCAAGCGGAGGCGGAAGGCAGCCCCCCTCGGTTCCATGGCGCCCTCAGGTACTTGCATGAGCACCTCACGTGCCATTTTATCCGTATTACCAACTGTTCACTTCTCTTAATTTCTGAATTTATGTTTACATTTGTGTCCATTATGTTTTTGATATCAACATAGAAAAAACAACATTATTATTTTTTTTAATCCAAGTATGTTCTCATTTAATCTTGGTTGGAATGTTATTGAGGATACAAAAGAAAATACCCAAATAAAATTGGCAAAAAAATATTTGCTTAATTCTAAATTAAAATTTTCATCCATCCATTTTCTATATAGGGTTGTGGGTGAGCTGGAGCGAGGGTACACCCTGGTCAGAAGCCAATTGCAGGGCACATAAAGTCCAACAACCTTTCACATCAAAGGACAGTTTAGTCTTTAATGAACCTAACATGTTGTTTTGGAATGTGGGAGGAAGCCTAAACATGCAGACTCCACACTGGAATATACAGGAGCTCGGATTTGAACCCCTAACCTTGACCATGTTTACCATTAGGCAACCATGATGCTTTAATTAATATGCTTATGAGTTAAATTTTTAGTTTAAGTCATTTCTATGGAATCAAAGGGCTTTATTATGTAACAACAAATAATTAGTGCAATTACTGCACTTCTGCAGTTCACTGTGCCCTCATAAATAGTTTAAAATAAAAATATAATATTCAAATGGTATTCTCAGTAACACGTGGAAAAATATATACCATTGTTAAACTAGGTGCAAAAGTGAAATTTAGCAACATATTCTACATCTCTTCTCTCCGCACTCCTTTTTACGTTGGTGCCCCTTGTGTTCAGTCTGACGTTCGGGTAAAACCAAGGCCTTCAGAACAAGATAAACTTTTGTTCCTAAAACCTCTGAAACAGTTTATGTATTAGCAGTTTTACCAGTTAAATGGTAAGAATGCTTGAATTTTACTTCAATCAGTTTGTTATTGTACTTATTTAAATTATTTACACTTTATCTGCAACTAGTTTTCTTTGAAAACTAGTTGCAGATATTTTGGTGTTTATCCACTGCATATTTGTTTTTATTTATTTTTATTCATTTTGTTTTCTATTTCAAATGTGTTTGACAGATAAATGGTAAAATTATTAAGATAAAATTGCCATTTATTTCATGTAATTTTAAGGAAAAAAAAATATTCCACTTGTCAGTTTTGCAGGGGACAAGTACCTTGGTGGGTTCTGCACTCTTTTTTTTTTATAGTTTATAGTCTTATATGCTCTTCGTTTTCTCTCATCCATTGATATGCCTCCCTCCGTGTTTTGAAAAGGATCAGTTCAGAGACGTGCAATTATTAGCGCTCCTGACACGCCATTAAACCCTGATCGCAATTCCTAACCCCGGTTTCCGATTTAAGCTCCGCCGGACCAGACTCGGCTGTCAGTCGCAGAGATGCCGCTGCTGACGGGTAAGCTCATCACCTGCTCTGGCCCACATCTCAAAGCTATACAGTGCGAGAGCAGGTGGCTGGCAAATGCGAAAGGTTTTGGCTCGGACCCGCCCGGAACTTGGCCCTCGAGTGTGTAAACGAGAGGACGGCTTAACCCGGCGCTGCGTGCAAATAAAGCGAAGATTAAAAGGCGTAATGAGTGGCACTCTTGTGGCTGAACGTCTCGGAAGAGATGGAACAAAAGGACCACAATCTGTTCAGGGCAAATGCACTTTCCCCTGACGGTGCGTCGCAATGTTTGTACGACACGACTGGACTGTTATGTGCTTAATTGTCGATGACAACTAAATTAATACACTCACCAGCCACAACATCCGAACGAATGCGCATCGAATGAGTTCAAGGTTGAAAGTCTAGTGTTAGTGTACACAGTGAAATGAAATTGGGTTTCAATGTAGCTTCACTTTCAAATGGTCTTTTATAGCGGACAGTAACTTGTAATTCATTTACGGCGCTGTTAAGTTAATGAATCGATTACATTCTAACGGTAGAGTAATAATTAACTGTTACGTTGTCTTCCCCACCCTTCCTCTTTGTTTCAGCGGTGGTGGGCGAGAACGTGCCGCCCATTCCCGACAGCAACGTGGGCAACCGCATGTTGCAGAGCATGGGCTGGACCCCAGGCGTCGGCCTGGGTCCCGAGGGGCGGGGCATCACGGAGCCCATCCGGGCCCAACAGAGACCAAAGGGCGCCGGGTTGGGCTTCAACTGACCGCCGAGCCAATCCGTTCTGTAACTTCAAAGCTGAGGGGTGAGGTGTCACTGTGAGAGGAAAATCTGAGAGATGAAGACTTTCCCATATTGGGGAGACTTGTTAGGGACATGAGCCGAAGCAAAGACTGAACCCCCGGGTCGGAGGACATGTTATGACCTTTTCTGCCTCATCAAACAACTGTCGGGCCACCAGATAAGTGAGCCACTGATGAACTTCAGCTTGCACTGCGGAGGTCAGCGGAATATCTGATGTTGCGCGCAATCTGGACTGTACTTAAAGATTTATGTGTGTCATGATGTTGCACTGTATGGATGGATGTGTGTCCCTCCGGTTTTAATGTTTTATCTTGAAACAACAACACCTGCCCTTTATTTTGATCAACTTGTTGCATCTGGCGTAAATTGTTTTAGAACAATGTTAATGATGACATTTCAATCATTTTAATGTTCCAGTGTATAGGCTTGGAAATTGGGTTAAAGTAAAAATAAATAAATAGAAAAGAAAAAGTAGCTGATTTATTTGTGGTTCAAGTTTTAAACTAGTAAGCAGTAAAGTACCTACAAGGATGCGGATTGGATTATAATGGAAGATTTAAGATTTCTGATCCTTTTTGTGTTTTTGTTTTGTGTATTCCTTTAAATTGACACACGTCCGGTGGTCAGTGTGATTATAATGTGATCATGACCTTGTAATAAGATGTTCATTTGTGCAGGAGCAGGTCCAATAAAGTGACATGACACCTAGCGGAACGTGACGCTGATTCTTGTATCACTCACAACTGACAAGTAAAACAATTTTATACTGTGGTGCCTTGAGATACAAGTATAATTCATTCAGTGATCATGCTCGTGATTCAAAACACTCGTATCTCAAATCATCTTTCCACATTGACATCAAAATGGGAATGCCAGTAGTCTGTTCTAAAGTAATCCTCCCACACACTGTCGTCACATTGAAACCTATTTAAACATACTTAAAACACATTGTAAATGTATTTCAAAACAAAAAACGTTTAACAGAAAAATCCATGACAGTGCTGGACTGCAATATAACGGGGATTACTGTATTTTCAAGGTCATGAGCTAGAAATCATAAATACTGAACAAAAAATGTTTACGCAACTATTTGTATAGATCTGAGTTATTTCACGTTTAATATTGCATAACACTAAAATATGGGGCTTCCCCAACATCTTCCTTTTCTTTTTGTAATCTTCCGCTGTGTCCGATCCTCTTCCACTCCCTCCCATCCTCCTCCCATCTTCTTAACTCCCAACCTTTCTTCTCTGTCTCTCGTTGCGAAGCTGCGCCACAAGAATCTCATCAATATGGGAAAATGGGAGTGTCCTCTATTCTCTCCTTTTCCCAGACACACTTTGCGTCTGACACTTTCACAACTCCCCTGTGAGCCAGGCAAGCAGGCAGGTAGGTGAACTTGGAGCAGAGACTTCATGCAGGGAAGGAGTGTGTTAATGTATTGTGTGTGTGTGTGTGTGTGTGTGTGTGTGTGTGTGCTGCATCACTGAGCCATAGAGCCCCCTGCGGTGAGGAGAGTGGAGCATTTGTCCTTGAGACTGACTGACTGCAGACGTGGAGCAGGGCGTCCAGTGCGTGAAAGTGACAGGAAGTATCAGACATCAAGAAGGATGAAGAAGTAGGTGCTGCCCTTTTCTTGTTTTTACTAGTTGAACAGATGTATCTTTTGAAATTTTATTTTTGTTTTCGGGTTCCTTTCTGCTCAGAAACGTCCACCTGGGAATTGTCAAACGAGGGAACAAGAACCAGTGTGAAGATCGGACGGCCCAGGTGATGTAGGCGAGGTTCCCAGGTAAAGATTTTTTGGGGTGACCATCAGTATGTCCTTGTATGGTGTTTTCTCAGCAGGGTCATTAATGTGTCTGCGGCAGCGTTTAACTCTTGAGTCTATGCGTCTGCGTGGTATACAGTTTGGAGTCATTCAGTCGTTTCCTACTCCCTAAATACTGTACAGTGGTGCCCTGAGATACGAGTGACCTGACCTTTGAGTTTTTTTAAAACACGAGTTGTCATTAGGCCTATTTTTTTCTTTGACTTGTCAGCCCAAATTTGAGACAAGTATTGTGTGGTAGCAGTGAACACAACTCACTTCAGAACAAGCAGGAGTTTGGCACATAGTAAACAATTCTTCCCCCAAAAAAGAAAAGGCTTCAACATATTTATTGCCACTCCCAGTTAAAGTTTACTGTCAAACTAAACAAAACAAAGACAATTCCTTCTTGTCCACATATGTAGACATTGTGTTTAAATATCCGCAGTTAATATTTGAACACAAATATTGACACAGCACACGTAGACAGATTATATAACAATACTCACATGCATATATTCTGTATCCTGACTAATATTACGGCAGTTTACAGAGGAGCTGTGACCACCTCCATGGAAATCTATGTCTGCATTATACTGCCCCCAGGTGGTCAAGGAACACACACCAGAAGGAGCAGCACAATGGCGAGAAAATTGAAGCAAAAAATGTAGCAGTACTTGGCTTTAATTTAATGATGTCATTATTCTATAAAGTACAATATTATCGTTAGGTATTTTTCCTACTTAAAACGTATTACAATTTTTTGAAATTGAATTTCCTTGAAAGCTGCACACTCTTGATTGACTGTGTTGCAGCGTATTCTAACGCAGAAAATGCCTTTTCATTTCTACTGAATGTCATTTTTCACCCCTAAAAATAATAATAATAAAAGAACTAATTAAATTGAGTTTAACATTAAACTTAGTTCATTTTTACAAATTTCATTATAGCTTGAACGCATTTGTATGTGTTTTTAGACCACAAAAAGATGTCAAATTTTTGGGAACATCCTGCATTTAAAAAAAAAAAAAAAAGGTAATGACAATAGTAACAGCAGGTTCTTCAATAATGTGATTTATTGATGTGATCCTTAAATTCCCCCTCAGAGTCTTGATAATATAAAGCTTGCTATTTCTAGTTGTTGGCATTTTCAACAGTTGTGGATGACTTCTCGAAGATTCTTGCCCCCATCTCATGGTAATTCATCCCTCCTTTGTGGTGCGTTCAAGACGTCTCTGCTTTGAAATGCTTATGTTCAACCATTTTTTTGGGGTAGCATTCATTCCTCTTTGGATTCCTTCTTCTCCTCCTCCTCCTCCTCCTATATGTTTGACCTTGAACACAATCAACGGATTTAAACATCTTGCTGCTTGTGTCCGAAAGCTGCACGGCAACATGTCTTATTGTAGGGAAACAAATGGATGCCCTCCCGTAACCCAAGAACTGTACATTCTCTGTTCTAGTGTCAGGTGCCTAAACTTGGCATTGGCATTTCTCTCCCTCATAATCGACGTGACTAGCAGAGATTCACCGCCTAATCTTCATCTTCAACTCAAAAGCTGTGCTGATCTCAAATCCCAAGTGATGCAGCGTCGCCATCTACAGGGATCTGTTAGTCTCTACAGTGGTTTACAAACCTGAATTTGACAGACAAGCTGGGTGAGACTCTCTTCCACACTTATCCATTGAAAAAGAACATTCTTGACGAATATATTCGTCTTTGGCAGTAAACCGTTAAATTCCATTTGATCAATATAAACATCCAAGGCCAGTGTTTGAGTTAAAGGCACATGGATGTACACACAATCCAATGCAAACACTCTTGTCTTGACTCTTAGTGACGCCGCCGTAATGTGACTGAGTCGTGTCACACGTTTAAGGAAAAAAAAAAAAAAAAGGTTACCAAGTGTATATTTGCACATAATAGTTGGGGGAAACATTGGTAGCAAATGACATCCCTGCAGTCTTGAATTCGATTTTACAATATGTGCTTTTTACCAAGAATTTTTGGTGTATTCATACGTAGATATAAAGTGATCACTTTATACAACCAACATTTACAGTAGCTCGTCTAAGCGTTGGCTAGAACAGTCGATTTCAGTCAAGTGAATACTGCTGCCCCATATATGTTTATGTCATGCTATAAGGACATTATCCGTGGGTTGGCAACATTTTCTGCGTCTATAATTGGATACTCATTTGTGTCTCCCTCCAAAGCAAACCATTGTCATGTGTAATCTTGCGGAAAATTACATTTTGACCGACATACCTTCAGCGTGGCTGCACGGCGACCGGCGGCCAATTGCTACGTTACCCAGAAGGAGGCAGTGCATGTGTATGAGTATACAGTGGATCTAAAAAGTCTACACACCCCTGTTCAAATGCTAGGTTTTGTGATGTAAATAAAATGAGACAAATAAATAATTTCAAAACTTCTCCCATTAACTCAATCGAAAGAAAAACATCTTTTGAGCGGGAAAGTAAAAATGAACATCTGAGATGATATGGTTGAAAATGTGTGCACACCTTCTTATAGCTGAAGATGTGGCTGTGTTCAAAATTAACCGATCATGAGTTTGAATGACCGAAGAAAAGCTGGCATTTGAGCAGTGGTGTGTAGACTTTTTATAGCCACTGTGTGTGTGTGTGTGTGTGTGTGTGAGAGAGATCAGATGAGGGTAGGACACGAGGACAAAGTGTCAGTGTGAAGGATTAATAGAGAGCATAAGCGGAACAGGTGGGCGACTCGTGTTAAATTAGGCGCACCTCCACACAGCGATAAAAAGGCTCAGTTTTGATTGACATGCTAGAACTCCAATAATTAACATTGTTAAATTAATAATTGACAAAAGTGAGCGTTATTGTGTTTGTGAAGGCACATTTTTGTGTTGGATCTTATTAGATTGCGCATGTTGTGCTACCTCATGTTGTTTATTACAGACGTGCTGACAGGCAAGCAGCGATAAACAAACCACCTGTGGTCAAAGAAATTAGATTTTTCTGCACCGTGTGTAATCCAGGCTCCTATGTGTGGGTGTGTGTTTATTATTAACCGTTGTACATGTGGGAAAAGCAGGTGTGGGGTGTAGGAATTTTATGACACAAACAATATGGCACATTTGAAAACAATATTTTACAAAATACAAATGTAAAGGGAATTAATCCGTCCTAGTGTCATCCTGCTTGCCATCATAAAACCTTTGAGTGTGCAGGCAATGTTTTAATTACAATGATTCTCTGTCATACAAGTGGGACAAGCACGTAACCACTGTAGAATAAAAACCAAATAAAGAGTGCTTATTATCAAATGTATTCATGTGTGCCGGTTACTCCAGACCAGTTTTTCTCGTCCAAGTTGCCTGGAACAAATTTTGCTCTGACCAAGCCCCTTTCCATCTGTGGCAGCACCTTGAAGGACACAGTGGTCCAACCATTTCAACATCCTTCCACAAGGGAGCGGCACAACCCAGACATTTAGTGCATCTGCAGCAGCTCACGTGTCCTGTTACCCTTCTTTATTTTCATGGACCTCCATCAGTAGGAACACATTGAGCTCCCTAAGGCCATCTAACGTGGTGAAATGTGCTTTTTATTTTTTTTGGTATGAGTATACTGTGAGCCGTCCTCAGATCCAAATCAGTACAAGAAAAGTGATCCGATTCCATGTGGCCATCCGTCCACCAATCTATTCCATTTACTTTTATCTACTTTAAGTCACCCAACTGTAGCTAATGGGCCTGACTTACTTTATTATGGCGTAGTTTTATTTTTGCTCCGTCTCTCTCCTTCATTTCCGCGCTTAAGCCGCCTTCTGGGAAGCCCTCCAGTGTGTGTCCGTGTGTGTTTGTTTGTGTGTGTTTCAGCTGCCATGGCAGTGCACTGACACAATGATGTTTGCACACACTGTCAAGACTCTTTGCCTCAGTCTCGCTAATTGACGGATGGCTGCGAGTCGGCCCTAAACCTAAGTGGATTACACTGACTAGATCTGCATCCTGACGCTCCTCTGTGTGCGTGTGTGTGTGTGTGCGCGTGTGTGTGTGTTTCCATGCTTGTGTTTACATAATTGACAAACAAAAGCATTATCAAAGCAATTTTCCCTCTTGAAATGAATTGAAATACCGTTTATCCAAAACTGCCACCATTTTGATGAGTTCAGTGTTAACAGCCTGCTCCTTGCGAGTGTTCTCGTTTTGCATTTGTGTGTTTGACTGTTTGTCCCAATCACGGCTGAAAGTGGATTGGCAACTTTATCCCCCTCCCCCCCTCCTCCCCACTTCACTCAAGTGGGGATGTATTTTAAAGCTTGCCGGTGACTCAAATTTTGGCTCCCAATACAAAGGGGAAAATCCACCAAGCGACGACTTTGTAACTCAAAAAACTCAAAGTTTGCGCATACGTAAATCAAGCTCCCGGTTCGGCATTTATGAATTTACCTATCCGGAGATTTTTGGGTGAATTTATCCCTTAATTTTAGCATTTTGTTGAAACCCAATCTCCCAGTTATTTGCATTTTATTAGATTTTATTATTTATTTTAATGACGTTTCTGCATTTGCATTTTTCATTGACCTATTTACAGATTTTTTGGTGGGGACCTATTTACCGTTGTTCACAGAAACCCCCGATAATGTGCATCTTTTTTTTTTTTTTTTTGTTTTTACCCAATCACCCACTTAATTGTGTGTGTTTTTATTGTCTTTTTCTTCTTCTTTTTTTTTTTTTTAGCCAATCCAGTATCTTCTCGCCGTCTTTCAGGCGACATCGGGACAGCGCAGTTTGTAAAGCAGGCTTGACTTACTGACTTACAGCCAGTGCAGTACTTTGAGCTAATCAGCTATGGCCATGTGCCTAATGTGATGCTTTTCACCATCCGTGCATATGCACGCAAAGCGAGAGGCGCAGTAAGTCACGCTTGGCACAAACACACAAGGATGAAAAAAAAGGTGCACGTGTGCAACAACAAAATGATCTTTTAGCACTAGCTATATATACACTAACACTATCAATAGCATTATAAATAAATGCTGAAGTAAGGATTGGCACACAGAACATAGTCTTAAAAATGAAAACGCAGTTTTACCCCACAATTTTGCAGTTTTAAGGAATCTGTCTCTGGAAACCAAACATCCCCTGCCACCGACAAATATACTTTTTTTCAGCTGGTAGGCATTGAAGAGGGTCTTGCCCAGCTTGTCTGTTTAAGTAAACCAATGTAATGACCAACAGATCCCTGAAGATGGCAGCATTGCATCACTTTGGATTTGAGATCAATACAGCTTTTGAGTCGAACAAAAAGATTAGGAGGTGAATCTCTGCTTGTCACTTCAATTATGAGGGAGTAAAATGCCAACACGGATATCGGACAAGTTTAGGTACCGGAAACTCAGAGTACGTATATGTATGGTGGAAAGAGAGAATGTATCGCGGTAGGTCGTCGAAAGTGTTTGTTGCAATTGTGAGAAAAGATGCCATGTAAAAAAAAAAAAAAAAAAAGCCAGTGACATTCAGTTCAAGCCATGCGGTGAGTCAGCGTCACTCACGGCGCATTTGTTAGTTGCACATCTGTAAATAAATGATTAAAGTTTTAAAGTTTGAGGTTTCACAAAAGCAAAAAATTATTAGTATCAAAGTCTGTTTTGCTTGACACGTTTCTTTTCACAAAAAGCTCCTTTTCCCTACTTTTTGGTCAGAAACCATGTGTTACTGCTGATTACTAAAGAACCAAATAAGGTAGAAACAAACGGTTTTTTCTATTCTTTCTTTTGGTCGATCCAGTGCTTATAATGTTACAGAGCGCAATATTTTGTGGGTCTTGAAAGATCAGTCAAAAGGCTCGAAAACGGCTGGCAATATGGGAAACTCAAACACTTTCAAAACAAGTGGCAGTCCCTCCATCCATCCATTTCCTGAGCCGCTTCTCCTCACTCGGGTCGCGGGCGTGTTGGAGCCTATCCCAGCTATCATCGGGCAGGAGGCGGGGTACACCTTGAACTGGTTGCCAGCCAATCAAGTGGCAGTCAATGAGTTTAAAAATGTTTTTATCCGGTCTCGCTATATCGCAGATTTTCGCAGATGTTTTGTCATCATTTTAAAGTAATACCTGTAAAATGCTAACCATGTGCAGTCATCTCTGCCGCATGATGACATCCTCCCCCTCCCTCCACCTCTTTGACTTGATCCACCTGCTGACTGCCATTGGCTGAACCGAGAGCCAATGGCACGCCGGCAGGGTGTTGAGCAGAGGGGAGGGGTGGGCCGTTCAAATCGTGCAGCCGGACCTTGACGAGGGCCGTCTTTGCTCAGACACCGTTGTCGCCCGGGCTGGTAGCATCACCAGTCCAACACCACTGTGGACTGGAAAAGGGGAGTCATAAGATTGACAGGAAGCTTGACAGGAAGATAGACTGATGACCACTTAGTTCTTGTTTGTCCGGACTGAATAAGAAGAGCTTTTTTTCCTCACCCGCTCGGAGCATGGTGGCATAAACCCACATGGATTTAGTCGACCTCTACCTCCCCGAGTGCTTCACCTACCACCCTGACGCTCAGTGAGTACGCAGTATCAAGGTTGTCATGCATAGCCGTATATTTGGAAAATACAATAACAGTAGCGTCATTAATTTACAAACCACTGCTATGTATTCCACCGGACCTGGACTTGTTTTTCTCATGCATACGGAAAAACAAATTTGTGCTGGGGTGGGGAAACTTTTGTACTCAAAGGCCATATTTGATGGTTACAATGCATATATTAGCCAGGTCATTTCAAGGGGGGAAAAAAAAATCTGTTTAATTTCGTTATTATTTTTGTGATGTAGAAATGCAAAGTGATTGACAACCACAATCCTCTGAATTCACAAAAAACACACAAACGGCACAAATTCAGTTGACTGGGTCCTCGGTTTACGATGGAGTTCCGTTCCAACCGTGGCAACCTGACCCAAATTTGTACGCAAGTCAGAATGCACCACTGTCTAAGTAACCTATGCCAATGCAGTAGTAAAGGCATAATTACAATCATTATTTGTGTGGAAAAACGGTAATTACAACGGTGCTCACGGTGCTCTTGTGCTGCGTCATGATTTATTCTTAGGCCACTGCGCTAACTAGCTCATTGTGCACCCTTTGTAGCCTTGAAATTTCCTATGTCGGGACTATCGTAAACTGAGGACCCTCTTTATCTATCTTCTCTAGCTTTCCTACCAGAATGCCAAGTAGTTTTGATATTTAGAGTGGATCTAGGATTGACACTTGTGGAACACCACTACTATTCTACTGGAAAGGCAAATAACTAACATTTATGGAAAGTGCTATGTAAAAATCTGTAGACATCCTATAGAACCCTGCGATGAAATTGCGGCTATTGAGCTACATGGCTTTCGTTCATCTTTAAGTCAAGCTATTTGCACTAACATAGAGGTAGTGTGTGTTGGATTGTTTCTCTGTTTGTCCTCTTGCGGAAGCTAAGCTGGAATTGTTTTCCACCCTGATGTGGGGGTTTGTTTGCAATGGTAATAGTTGTAATGGTTACAGTTACGCGACCTGCTTGTTTGTTGATGGTGATGGCGAATGGGTAGAACCAGTTTGGTGGGAAACGAGTTCCATGGTGGCTGGTTTTTAATAGCAATGGTAAACATTTTCTTTGGGGCATTTCTTTTGAGTGAATAACTGTTAATGATTACAAAAATAAATAGGATTTCCAAGTAGTAAAATTATTTTAAAATAATACTAGTTCTTTTCTAGTTATATTCCATTCTATATAGTATGTGTCCTTCATATAAATCCCAAATCAAACGCCTATTTAATTCTAAAAAAAAACACACACAAAAAACATACACAATTTGTTCATTCATGCTTTTATGGCGAGCAAATGATTGCAGATGCTGAGCTTTTTTTATCAGCTCTTATGTAATCCTTTTGGGGGGAAATGGCTTGTAGCAGAAGAAGAATGTCCAAAACAGTTGTGAGACGTACAGGTTGGCTGATTGTTGTTAACATTTGAAAAAACGGGATCGAGAAAGGGCAGTGACGGCCGCAGATGACTCTCGGTGTACATATGCCTCCCCCCATGTACATCACCCCCTAACCCGGAATGGCATGCTATCTGGGTTCCCTGCAGGTCCGAGCCGTGGCCACGGCTGGCAGCCCATCTCTCAAGTAACGGCTTCATTTCGAGCTCACTAGGCCAAAGCTCTTCGGTCTGCCTTGGGGTGCCACTGATGCTCACCCCCATTATTAGGTGCTACGCTTTACAAACTAGATAAGGCCATTTCTGTACAAATCGGAATGCGGAAGGGCTGATGCTGAACTGAAATGTTGTAGGATTCATTGAATTGTTGAAATGTAGAAAAACAAAGACTTGTTGGAATCCATCAAGAAATGTAGAAGTACATGTTTAAAAATCTCATGAATGAGTTGAACATTTTGAAGTTGGAATGTGTTTAATCATTTCAGAGATGTTCACGAGCCTTACCTATTTCTTTATGAAAAGCATGACTAATTAAATGTATTTTAAATACATTTAATTAATTATTTTTTTTAAAAATTATGATACATACCGAAAAGCCCTGTTTATCACGGCGAATATGTTCTAGACCAAATCAATATGCAATATAGACAGACTCTATAATATTTAAAAAATACTTCTCTTACACACTCCAAACACATTTAACCTTGTTAAAACACACTTTTTTAAAGTATTCCTCAGCTTCTCGCTTCTTCTAACTGTCATGAAATGAGAGACTGTCGTAGAACAAACCGAGGAAACGAAAAGAAGACACTCGCTTGCGCAGCTCTCCAAATAAGAGGCAAAGCGTGCTTGCTTCAAGTGTTTTGTTGGTCACCCCAACTTAAGGTTTACTATAAAAATGACATACAGTAAAACAAAAGAGAATTAGATATTTCAAAACCAAAATATTCAACCAAAGCACATCATTTCGGCAAACAAAAGTCAGCTAGCCGTCATCGGCCGGCTAAGGAAAATTTGCATTGATGGTAACTATTAACCTTAAAACTGCTCCTCTAACACACACGAATACACATACAGAGGCTACAACAATAGTCACAGGCATATATGAGTCATTTTGATACTTACTAATGTAATTTTAATCAACGGCTTAAAAACAAATGTAAAAGAAAGTAGGTATATTACTTGTATTTATTTTGGGAGGGGGGGGGGGGGTAGAAGACTTTGAACTTGGGAGCTGATTTGCCTTTCACATCGACTTTGCGCCTCCCATTTTCCCCTCCCTTCCCTCCCATCTGGCAGATTGTTTTGTCCCCATTGTGCCTGCGCTCGTTTGAAAGTCAGTGTTGCCTCCTCTCACGTGCGTGCAGGTTAATGATCCATGGCTGGCTTTCCTCCTTGTTTCGGGGAGAAGTGTGCTAACTTGGATTTACGGCCGCCCGCGTCATCTTTTGATGGGCTTTTATGGTGATGATCACATGATCACTTCATGCCATTTCATTAGCACAACTACATTGTTATGCATTCTAATGGCGAGTAGGCGTCTATATCTCGACGTATATGTCGCGCACTTGACAAGGCAACGCGGACGCCGGTGATGGATCGCCAAGGTTACCGACAAGTCCTTTTTTAATGGTCTCCGCTGTATTGTTTTTTTTTTTTTTTTTGTCTCAAAGTGGATTGGAAAAGGCGTGATTGATGGAATAATGCAGGAAAGAAATGCAGCATATGAACACCCGAACTTGAGGACAACCGGTTTTAGTACTTCAAAGAACATTTGAGGCCCAAGTGTTCATCAAAAACGAGTACCCTTGAGTCCTCACTGATACCGATTACCGATACTACTACTTTTGATCCATGATTTCAATTAACGCAATGACATACGATTGCGCACAGACCTTTCCTTGTTTCTGACGCACATGACGATTCGCCGATGTGTCAAACTGCCACAGTGTGGCGCCAACTACTGGTGGGAAGGACTTACTCGACGTCAAATCTTTTATTTATTTATTGTTTTGCCTTAAGTATCAGTGGCTGGTGTCGGCAGCCTTCACGTGTAGCCCACACCCTGAAATAAGGGTGGTATCGGTACTTGTCCATCCCTATGTGTGAATGAGTATAAATTTGAGTGAGAGTGAGTGTGAGAGGGAAAATATGTGACCGTGTGTGTGAGAGAGCGTAAGCACAAGTGTGAGTGTGTATAAGCAGACGTGCGTGTGACTGCGAGTGAGTGTTTGTGTGAGTATGTGAGCGTGAGTGCCTGTGTGTGCGTGATTGCAGTTTTGTCGAGGCGTCAGTAGCGCGTGGCTGCGGTTTTACTCAGGCGGCGGTTAAAAGCGACCAGACACTTTTACCACCAAGCAAATGACTTGTGGCCCACACTGCTCTGATTTACATGGCAGGAAGCAGCTTGACGCGCGTGTGTGTGTGTGTGTGTGTGTGTGTGTGTGTGTGTGTGATCATGTGACAGCAGAGTTTGTTTGTTTGTTTTTGTTTTTTTTTCAAGTGGGCCTGACAACAAACAGTTGCATGCCGAACTCTGTCAGGGTCTTTATGAAGACACATGCTTTTTAATATGTCTGTCAGTGTGTGCGCGCGCATACGTGCGTGTGCCCCTGATCACGTGAATGTGAATGCTTTTGGTTTTTATTTTTACACCCACACGTGAACACCTGACGCCACAATGCGAGTGTGCGCGTGTTTTTGGGAGGTGCGGATCCCGCCAGCCCCACTATCAGTCACGATATATATATATATATATATATATATATATATATATATATATATATACACACACCAATAGTTATGTCTTTTTAAAGCAGTTATTGGAATGTGTTTTTCTATTGTCATGTTGTTCATGGGGTTTCAAGTGATTCCATTACAATATATGAAGAGTTCAAACTAGGGCTGAAATTAACAGTTATTTTAATAATCAATTAATCTAATTTCTTTTTATTATTATTTGTTTTGATTCATTGATGAATCAGATTATTATATAGTTGCTTATGCCTTTTTCAAACATTAAAAAAAAAAAAAAAAAATTATCGGTAAGACATTTTTAATAGCGTTATACATTGTTTGTAATATTATAAAATCAACTAAATCCTGGAATCTCAATACCTTTTATTATATATATACGCTAGAGAGATCTCAATGGGTACTGTGACTAAGGATTTTCAAAATGCTTTTCTTTAAAATGAATATAGGTTGTGTATTTAGAAACAAATCCAAAAATTCAATAACATAATATGAAGAAGAAAAAAAAGAATAACCCCTCGTTGTAAAGGCAGAATCGCTCATCCAGTTCTTGCATTGGATGCCTTTGGATTGTGGCGGCGTCCCTAATGAAGTGTCCTGAGAGGATATCAAAATGGCGCTGATGCAGACCAGTGCATTTCCCTAAATTTGCTTGGGCATTTCCCCCTCTTTGCAAGCAAAGCAGAGTAGTGGTTTGGCACCTTGTTTGCATAATGTGGGCAATCACCAACTGCCGCTTGGATGCATGAATGCATGAATGCATGAATGCATGTTTTACTACTACTATACAGTAGTCATCTTGTCTTTTAATAACAAGGTCGAGGTTATTGATGGATCTTTTCTCTTCTGTTTTGCAGACATCTGGGCAGGATGTCGGCGAGGGGCCCGGACCCCCCGTGTCCCTCGTCCATCAAGCGGGAGCCGTCCAGCCCCGGCAGCTCCCAGGGGGACGCCAGCCCGGCTCGGCCCAGCCCCGCCGGCTCGTCCTCAGACACCAACTCCGGCTTCGGCCCGCCGACCGAGGGCCGCTGTCACGCCAACGAGCTGGGTTCCGCCCACAACGGAGGGCCAATCAGGTGCGTTTGTTCGGTTTGGTCACGGCATTAGGTACACCCGCGCAATCTAATTACATCAGAGAAGTACTGATTAAACGATACATTTAGATTAAAGTATCGTGCTTGTAACTTGAAGTATTGTTCATTGTTTTTTCATTGTCTTCTTTTTATATATCGTCGCTGTCTGGTGGAATCCCCGCATCTCCAAAATTACTACTTTTCAGGAAATCCCCAAATTTTGCTTGCGTTACCAAACAGCAAGTTGGTAACATACCTTATATTGCGATCATATACCCTTTCGCATCAACATCAACACAACACCACGCCAAAATCACGTTCTAATTTAATACGCTAAAGAAAACCACAAATTTATTAAGCAGTCAAAAAGCCTTCATTTTGTAACTTTATTTGACTAGGTTGGTCTCATTGAGGTTAAAAACCTCTTTTTCAAGAGAGACCTGGCCAAGACAGCCAAAAGCAAAAAAAACAACAACACAGAAGTAACAGACATATACAAGGAAAGACACAATACAAATTAAACCAACGTTTTGGATTTAACCATCTGTGCAATCCATTGTTCAAACAGCTGAGCTAAAACATCAACATTCTATAGAAACTGCTTCCATTTCTTTCATTATTTCAGATTTGAAAACATTTAAGGACACAGGTTCCTTGATCTTTAAGTCATTCAGATTCCAGGATGTGGGTGCAGAGTACCCAAAAGCCCTTCTCCCAATTTCTGTCGCAGCTTTTGGAACAGAGAGCATAAAGAGGTCCTGAGAATGCAACGAATACTCTCCGGGGTTTTTCTGCCTGATTAAAAAAACACACAGGTGGGTGGGAAGCAGACCAAGAATTGCTTTAGAAATAAAGGTGTACCAGTGAGTGAGCCTGCAGATGGATCCCTGACGCAGGCCTTCCAACCCAAGAGTACAACTCGCAACGGTGACACCGAGCTTTGCAATTTGTAATGAACCTCAAAGATGAATGGTAAGCAGTATCAAGCAGATGGAGACACTGTGCGGAGGCATACTTGGACAACTCATCACCATAATCTAAAAGCCAGTTTTAGCTTCAGTCTTTTCACAAGACACAATACATCCATCCATCCATCCATCCATCCATCCATCCATTTTCTGTACCGCTTCATCCTCACTAGGGTCGAAACAAACAACCACTCACACTCACATTCACAACTATGCGCAATTTAGAGTCTTCAATTAACCTACCACGCATGTTTTTGGAATGTGGGAGGAAACCGGAGTGCCCGGAGAAAACCCACGCAGGCACGGGGAGAACGTGCAAACTCCACACAGGCGGAACCGGGATTTGAACCCTGGGCCTCAGAACTGTGAGGCGGATGTGCTAACCAGTCGTCCACCGTGCCGCCGACACAATACATGTCATTTAAAATTTAGGGAGTCGTTAATCTTTATTCCCAGGTATTTATGACAGTGTACAACCTCAATCTCCTTTCCATCGAGATTAGAAAGCGCAGGATCATTTTGTCTGGTCTCTGATCTGGTAAAAAAACAACAACATAAGCTTCGTCTTATCTGCGTTCAAAACAAGTTAGAGCTCATGCAGTGTATTTTGAATGATCACAAAGGTATTTTACAAATTTTCAACAGCTTGTGCAAGAGATGCAGTACACAATGGTATCCTCTGCATAAAGATGTTTTGCATTTGACACATTTTGACCAACATTTTTCACATAAATGGTAAGAAAGTGGACCCAACACAGAACCCTGTGGCACACCCTCAAAAAAAATGATTCAACTCATTTTGGAATAAGGCTGTCACATTATAAAATGTCGTGAATACTTTCAGTGCTGACTTTTTGAATTTTGAGGGGGAAGAAAATCCATTTAATTAATTTGGGAATGAGGCCGTCACAGAACAAAATGCGGAAAAAGTGAAGCGCTGTGAATACTTTCCGGATCCACCGTATTGACATGAAGCGTTCTTGTATGGATGTACTGTCCCCGATTCTGTGAGCAGCAGTGTTAACATTCCCTGTTGTTGGTGTGCGTCTATTTAGGAGGTTGGTGGAGGAGGAGGCCCACGTGAAATGTGAATTCCTGCTGGGCGCCGTGGCCAAGCGTGTGTGTCTGGTGTGCGGCGACGTGGCGTCGGGCTACCACTACGGTGTCGCCTCGTGCGAGGCCTGCAAGGCCTTCTTCAAGAGGACCATCCAGGGTGAGCATGCGGCACACACATAGTCGGTTCATTCTAAAAACATTCAATTCAATTGTATTGTACTTCAAAGTTAAATACAACTGAATGGCATTTAGCAAATGCACTGAACTGGGTAAAGAAAAAAGTTCAGCCTTCGTGTTGCACAATTAGAGCATATAATTCAGTGATTCTTTTGCGTACCACTAGATGGTGGCCACATATCGGTCGTGGCACATTTGCTACATTTTGAGAATCACTCATCTAGGCTGACTCAAAGTAACAAAAATAAACCAGTATACTCGCATTTACTGCAAAAGTGTCATCTGGTTTATTATTTTAGGTAAAAAAAAAAAAATAATTGCTGCAGCAAGCAATGTGCAAAAATAGTTTGCAGTTAAAAAACAACAAATTGTAACAATGATTTAAATGACTTAGAAATATAAAAATGAATTCACATATACAAAATGCACACATGAACGTGCACACACACACGTACATACACACACATGAACATGCGCACACAAACCCACACACATGAACACGTACACAGAAACACAAAAACATACACACAGAAATATATATATATATATATATACAAACACACATAGATGCACACGCACATGAACGCACTTTCAGACACACAAATGAACTCTGTGGGGTTTCAAGCTAACTCCGCGTGTTTATGGCATGCAGCCGCTAGAGCCTCGCTGGCCTGTCTCCCTGTTGTCCGCAAACGTGTTTCCGAACAAAAACGGGCGCTTGTTTGGGGATAAACGAGTGCTAATCCTTCGGTTTACGCGTACGACACTTCTAGCTAGAATCCGTTTGCCGACGGCTGATGTCAGCCACGCTTTGTACACGGTCAACATGTTGACGTTTAGACTTAAACGCTCGATTTAACGTATGGATCTGGAGGAGTGCGTGCGCTCAAAATATGGACGCAGCAGGACCCATATGAGAAAGTGTTACTTTTTTTTTCCAAAGGGATGGTCCAGTGCTTTATCCAAAGGGATGTCAAAGTGAATAGAGAGAACGTACGATACTCGAGCACACAGGTTTATGATAAAACAGTGTTTTCTGTGTGAAAATATAGCATTTCTATGTAAAAATGTGGCACATTTGTAACAAAAAGATTGTATTCATATGTTAAATGCATCAATCTTTTCATAGTAGAGTTTCCCATATTGAAAACCGTTTTAAAACATTTTGACAGATGTATCAAGACCCACACAATATTTTGTTCTCCGACAATATAAGCATCGACCCTACTATAGACTGAACCTCGACGCTCTTGTTTTACCTGAAAAAAACATAAACGCCAGTCTCTGCCCAAAAAGCAGAGAAAACCCGCAGAACAGTGACTCTCATTTGCGTGTGTCTATATATATATATATATATATATATATGTATATATATTAGTCACTGTGATATACTGTATACAAACAGTAAAGGCAAGGTCATAACAAATTTAAAAGCAGCACAAACATGAATGTGAAAAAACAAGACTACCAGGAGTGACTTGACTGTGAACTGCTGTTCTGACTTTATTTTTACGGGATTTTAGTCCCCGGAAAAGAAACCGGCAATAGTGCTGACTGAGAGAGTGTTGTTGTCGTTCAGGCAACATCGAGTACAGCTGCCCGGGCTCCAACGAATGTGAAATCACCAAACGAAGGAGGAAGTCGTGCCAGGCTTGTCGCTTCGTCAAGTGTCTGGCCGTCGGCATGTTGAGGGAAGGTGAGCCACAAAGAAATACAACAACAAACCAAAAATGTACAGTGGTGTCACTGTATTTGTATTTTTTTTAATTCGCTGGTCCGAGGGTTGTTCCACGCGCACATTGCGTTTTATGTGGTGCGGACCAGTGGTCAGGTGCTCTTGTGTGTGTGTGTGTGTGTGTGTGTGTGTATTTGTGCGCTTGTCTGCTGACATATTGTTGTCCCGATTTAGAAATGACTCAAAAAGGAAAACATGAGCAATGGCCTACTGCAGCCGACCTCTCTTAAACACACTGTAAGGGGTCACTAGGTGATTGAAGGGGAAAAAAATTCAAGAAAAGGTGGCTAGTGCAGTTAAAAGCTTTGTGTGTGTGTGTGTGTGTGTGTGTGTGTGTTTGTTCATTGTATGCAATGACAACATGAATATTTTGTAAATATAAGTGAAAGGTAAAATTACAGAAATTTAAAAACGTTAGGAGAGCAAATATTTTCTTTCAAAAATGAAGAAAAATTCAAAATTATTTAAATGTTTTTCAAAATAAATCCATTTTGTTTAAATACAGTTTTTTGAAAACTAAATACACGGTTTGTATGGCAAAATACAGTGTTTGTTCCAAATATAGCTTTTTTTAAACAAATTAACGAAGCGTCTTTGGTTTAGTTTTTTTGCAAAAAATTGCATCTTATAACAGAAAATATTTTGTTACAAAATATAGCATTTTCATGATTTATTGTTTTTTTGTCACCCAATAAAACATTCTTATAACAAAATATTATTCTTGCAACAAAATATTGGATTCAAATGACGAAATGTATCATATTTGCAACAATATAACATTCTTCTGACGTAATGTCTTGTTTTGGTTACAAAATATTTCATCCTTATGACATTTTATTTTATTTTTTTTAACAATTATAGCATTTTCATGACTAAATGTCACAGTCACAAAATATAGCATTTTGACGACAAAATAGTGTTTTTGTGACCAAATAGACCGTTTTAATGACAAAATGAAGCGTAATTGTAACAAAACTTACTGAAGCAATGACAATGTGTTTTTTGTGGCAAAGTATATCATTCATATTACAAAATGTTAGCGTTTTTGTGACACAATATAGGACACTTATTCCAAAATTGTGTTTTTGTGACAGCGTTTAAATGATACAATGAAGCATTATTGGAGCCAAATATAGTATTCCAAAGACAACACATTTTTTGGTGACAAAATTTTGAATTTCTATGACAAAATGCAATGATTTTTGTGACAAATCTTTTGGGTTTTTTTGTGACAAAATGTTGCATTCCTGTGACAACGTCAAAATTTGGGTGACAAAATATAACATTGCTATAACGAAACTGCCTTTTTTTGACCAAATATGATTGAACATTATAATGACAACAGGTAGCAATGTTGTAACAAGATACTGTATTATTATTCTGACCAAATAGTGGTTTAGTGACAAAAAATAATGCATTCTAGTGACAAAATGTAGCATATTCGTGGCAAAAGATACATGTAGTGATTTTGTGAGAAACAAAAACTTTCTTTTGGACAAAATATAGCATTCTTTGAAGCATTACTATGATAAAATCATGTTTTTTTGCCAAGATACTGCATTCTTATGTTAAAATACATACTCAGGGCATTGAATGGCTCCTAAGTGGACTGTTCTGGTTGTCTTATAAGATGTTTTGCCTCTCATCCATGCAGGCTTCACCAGTTCATGCAGCTCGCCTGAGTTGGTATGGAAAAAGTCAACTATTTATGCTGCGAGTTAGAGGCACACCCCAACCACAAATGCTATCATTCTTTTTGGAATGCAAAAAAGGACAGGCGCTCGATGAAGCCTGCTCGGACGAGAGGTGAAATGTCTTGTAAGACAACCAGAAGAGTCCGACGTTGTTGAAATGAGTCGGTCCACGCTGACATTTATACACACACACATGCACAGCTTTTTCTTAATGATCCTTTTTTTAATAGGCCATGAGCATCAGAAGCATCCGGATCCTCGTCCTCTTTTCTCGCACGCCCCCTCCTCCGCTCTCGTAAATACCTCCAGATGCCTCGCGGGATTCCCAGACTTCCGTCAAATGCGAAGTCGCGCTCGTAACGGCGGCCGTAAGCACGCTCGTAACGCGCTTCAGTGCGCCTCGTGACGCCCTCCGCCCCTGGAGAGGGCGCAATAAAGGTCCAGACACTTTTAATTGGACCAGACTCAGTCGTAGGAGATGTGGAACTATAAAAAACCACAACAGCAAATACTGCTTTCTCCTTATAGAAGTATGTCATATTGTTTGTTGTTGTTGTTGTTGTTGTTGAGGAAATTCGACGACGTAAAGGAAAGCCTCCAATCAGAATAGCATACCCGTACCTTGCAATTAGTGTAGAAATACAACAGGAATCCTTCAATAAATGGGTTTCAAGCCTTAACATAAAAACATGCATTTAATTGTAAAATAAATTGCATAGTACGCTTCAAAGTAAACATCTATTTTTACCCTAGAGTCGCTTTAAAATGAACCTCGGCTGTAGAACCTAATTCTTCGGAGCCCTGCGCTAGTTTTTCTCTTCAACTAGTAGGCCGCCCTCATCACGTCGCGTGTTCTAAGAGAGAATGGAGCATTTTTCTGTTTCTGCCCGAATGGAAGACGAGATGCATAACAAAATTGTTATGAGCGGTTAGTGGACTTTAAGCTTTAAATGTCAATCAATGCAAAGTCAGTTCGCTGATTGCTCAACTAATCAGTTCAACCACTAATACACTGAATCACATTTGAGAGTCTATTTCTGTACGTGGAGTTAATCATTATTATTTTTTAAACCAATATGCATTTTTTTTAACCCATAGGCATTTTTAAAAAAAAATAAAGTTATTATAACACATTACATAATTATTATTTTTTTTTGGGGGGGGGGGGGGGCTGGAATGGATTAATGGAATTTCCATTCATTAGAAGAAATTTTACTTGAGATACGAGTGTTTTGAGTTACGAGTGTGGTCACGGAACAAATTACAACCGAATGACCTCGTGTTAATTAATTTCTTTACCAATTCAAACCAGTCCGACTTCAAATCTCACACGCTCCTCAGAATGCAACGCAATTTCTAAGGAAATTACAGCCGCCAGATTTATGTTGACATAAAAAAAAAAAAAAAGTTACTTTGACGCTGGTTGCTGGAGAAACTTCTTATAGAAGCTCTGATGTCACAAGACGTCACATTCTGTAATTGTATATTTTTTGGCAACAATGCAAATATTTGTCACAATTACTACAGTACGTAATCTTCAGTATCATCTCTCCATCAGTGTTGAAGGACAACACTCTTTTTTTCCTCCTTTGTTTGCTCAAACATGCTACAGTATGTGCGACAGATAGGGTGGCAGTGAATCTTACTCAGGACAGCCATTAGAAAAGATTGTGGAATTCTCATATGGACATTGGAGTATAATTCCCTTCCCGTTTTTTAAAAAAAAAAAAAACATTTTAAATATATATATAACATATTGTACTTCACTTTGGTTTAGGCTACAAAAGAAGAAATGGCTTTTGCGCTTTGTACTAAGTCTTTCGTTTCTTGAACAGCAGAAAATTCAGAATGATATCTTGGAATGTAAATGGTGCTAATTTTCAGGTCAAACGTGTTAAGGTATTTACCCCCGACATTATTTTTCTCCAAGAGATGCATCTTAGAACAGAAGATGTATGTCATTCAAAAATAAATGAATAAAAACAAGTGTTTGGAGAGGTGTAGCACTTGGTGCTGGGCTGTCTTCAAAGAGCACCGCTGGGACTGTATTACGCAATAAGAAATTGACATTTGGTGTAGAGTTAATAAGATACCCATCTCGGAGATACAGCTGTAAATCTACATTCATATTTCTGTGGAATGAAAGAATTTACTTTCAACCCCTAATTTGTTCAAATTGTTTGCTTTTATTTGATTTTATTTTTTTCAAGAAATAATTTCAATTACATGAGCATTCGTCATGTTGAAACTTTCATTGACTGTACAGTCAATGAACGTTTGAACATAGCGATGGTTGGGCCTCGGAACAGATTCATGTACGGGTAATTGAAATTACTCTACAAATTAACATCCCGTTACTCAAGTGTACAAAAGAGCGAAACGCTTTCCGGTGATCGACTGCCGACTTAAGCTTATCGTACTGAGCAGCCAAAACAGACGTGCGCCGCTTCCCATGTCGCAAAAGGTTTCAGTTGCAATTGTGGTCGTGATCAAATTTTCCTCTTTGCAATCATCAATTCCCTTGTGCCTTTAAAGGTCTTTTCATACTGCACGTAGCAGAGGGCAGCAGAGGGCAGCACGCCGTCGGCCAAGTCCTGATTCGTGTAGTATGTGCTGCCGCGGCACAGCGTTTGTGGCGGCGCGCAAGAATTGAATTGAAATGAACTCTATTAAAATAATGAGAAATGTTCGATTTGGGTAGAGGGATTTCAGTCATAAGAGATTTGGGTGGACTTTTACAGCAAACAATATTGAGAAATTGGAGAAAGTAACACTAAATGTGGGCGTCTCAGTGTTTTGGGACACACGCGCACACACAAATGAAAAAATGATGTACGGTACATCGACATGTAAAAGAATCGATGGTGGGAGACCTCCAACACGTTGCATAATTATATTGTACTAAGTTGGATGAAAGTGGTAGAAACGTGGGATTTTTAGCATTTTTAGCAATACAAATGTTAGCGTAAAACAAAATATAGCATAGCCGCAGATATGGGGTGCCGTTTGTTACATTCTCGTATTACTTTTGGTATTTTTAAGGGTGCTAAGCATGCCTGCGTCCGATTACCGGCGCCATGCAACAGTGTGTGTACGTTTGTCACATAACGTGAGAAGTGTGGGATTGTTTGGAGTTGGGGCCGCTTTTCCGGCGCCAAGGAAACGCGTGTCAGCCCGCTTGGGCAGAGGGACGCTCGTGAGCGCCCCCTCCTGAAACCCCACCCCCCGCACATGCCGAGACCCTCGAAAGCAGCGATGAAAGTGTCCCAAAATAGATCAAGAGATGCGAGAGTGCGTTTACGGCTGTTTGTTATCCGCACAAACTATTCCTGGCCTCGCTTCCTGTCAGCACATTCCAATGGTAAAGAGTTCCACTTCTTCCACGCGTTTACACACATGCACACACAGGTGGCTTCCCTTACTGGTATCTGTACTTGAGTATTTCATTTTCCTTTTAGTTGTATTCCCTACATTTGACAACAGATGTGTGTACGTTTTACTCCTTACTTTGTCAAAATATGCTCGTTGCTTTTTTTCAACGGCCACAGATGACGACATTAAAAAAGAAAACATCGAGAGGCGCAATGATGAAAAAAAACAAAACAAACAAGTGCAGTATGTCAAATGAGGCTTCAAAAACGTGAAAGATCGAGCAGTTCTCGGCGGTTAAGGGCGTGTCTGTCTGCTCTTCCGTCATTCGCTCTGTGATGTGCGCGCACTCACAGCCGACTACGAGGCGCTCTAACGCGGCCACGCCAGCATACAATCCGACTGTGCGAACGGAGGCGCTCACGTTCTTATACGGTAGGAGAGCAACTAATCATGCCGGACTCCAAAGTGCATTGCGAAGTGATATTTTAGCCACGCCCCAAATAATCTGGAAAAGTGCAATGGTGGTTTATCTTCAAACGTGTGTAATGTATTTAGAACAAATCTGTGCATTCACTGTCACATTCATTGTCTTTGATACAGTTTGTGAGTACTTTTGCCACCTCTGACAGACAGACAGGCACGCGCACACGCGCACACACACCGTCATGTGACCCTTGTACTGACACCTGCCAAGGACCCGGGCTAATCCACACTTAGTACTCGCTTCCCCTCCCGTGACATCATGGCCAGGTCACAGGGCAGCGAATCCATTTCTTTAATACCCTCCTCATCCTCTTCACTTCTAACCTTTAACCCCCCACTGACAGTACCACCATCTGGACCACAGATAACACGAGGATGTTTCCAATGGTGACTGAACACTTCGCACCACTGCATTTTTTCATGAAAAAACACCACATTTTACACCTTCGTAGAGAAGCACATCCTGCATATTGTCTTTAACATTGATGCGTCCAAATATTTATTCGATCTACGATATACAAAGTACCACTGTTCTTATCTAATGCTTCGATGTTTGCTGAACTGAAGTCTTGTGACAACTTTTTTTTCCTTTTTTTTTTTTTGTTACTTTCTCCCGAACGTTCGCTCGCAGGCGTGCGTCTGGATCGCGTTCGAGGCGGCCGGCAGAAGTACAAGCGCAGAATGGACACGGAGAGCAGCGCCCCCTATCTCCACCTGCACAGCGTCCTCCCACACAAGAAAACATGTGAGTGCACCGTGGCGTCAGGAGCAACAGTCAGGATTACGTCACGCACGCATTACTGAAACACTCACATACACGGCACTGTAATATAATAATATGTACTCATATACTGAAATGCTCTCACAAAATGCAGTAGTGTATGAGAGCATTTTAGCATCGTGTGAGTGTGTTTCAGTGTGTGTGCAAGCAAAGAACATTCAAAATTATGAGAGTGTTTCAATAATGTCTTGTCTTCTTTTCCTTAAATGTATATAAGCAGAAAAAAGTAGTTATGTGTGAGAGCACTTCACTAGTGTGCGAGAGCATTTCAGGAATGAGCGTTCCAATTTTGTTTGTGCACGCCCCAAAAATTGTGTGTGAGAATGTTTCAGTAGTGCGTATGAGCGGTAATAAATTGCAGCGCGAGAGCATTTCAGCAATGTGTGAGAGCATTCCGTTGTGTGTGTGCGCAAAAAACAAAAACAAATGAATAGTGAATGTATTGCGAACGGTGCCCATGACGGCTCTCTCTCAATGATATTAGCCCAGTTGACGCTGGAGTTGTGCTTGTGTTCCAGCGAGCGCCAACCAAGTGGTGTCGCTGCTGCTGCTGGCCGAACCCGAGGCCATCTTGGCCATGGCCGACCCCACGGTGCCCGACAGCGACATCAAGGCGCTGACCACGCTGTGCGACCTGGCCGACCGGGAGCTGGTGGTCAACATCGGCTGGGCCAAACACATCCCAGGTACACGGTACAATTGCCGCAGGGCCCTGAGCATTATGACCGCCGATAATCGTCGACTGATAATATCTGAAAGGAAATGTATTACATTTATAATTTATGTTCGCCCAGCCCTCCATCGAACTAAAATATTGGGAAGGAAAATTCCACCCACCCCCCATTGACAAGTACATTTTGGAGGGGGCCACGAAGGTCCAGTGCTACACCCGTGCTCATCGGATCACGATTGTTGTGGTCAATAGGACGCCCGACCCGTGTGTGTGCGTGTGCCCGCGCTAATAAATTAACGGATGACCGCAAGCCACTTGGAAGTTGTAATGCACTTAAGAACACCTCTATTGCCATCTCTACCACTAAAGTGGAAAAAAAATGTTTTTGTTTTCATCGAAAAAAATAGCACTGCATTAATAAAAACACAAAAGATCACGCAAACAAATAAAAAATGTCGTTTCAGTTCGTATTGTCGTATTTGTTTTCTGCAAGTCTACGTTGCATGTGCCCCACTACTCTAAACACGGTATTCTGATTAATATGGCATATGTGGAAGAAGAATTAAACAGATTCATTCATCAATTTTCATCCATCTGAGGGGCCGCCATGTTAAGCAATATCGCCCTCTGCTGTTGACCGAAATTCACACCGCGACGTCTCTCGCGCTTGCGTTACGAACGTCACGTGACCAAACCCGTGTATGCTGCGATAACTCGCAGGACGGGTTGATCACATTACGGTTTGAAGAAACTTTTTTAGCAGGAAGTACAGTACGTATTTGGAATGTAGTTTATGTAACATGAGAGTCTGCGGCACATGTTCCTGCTTTATCAGCGGCCGTTGTTCGTGCTTTAAACTTCACCATGGAAACTCTTTTGTTGATGTTTTCTCTCTGCACTGCTTACAATACAAACAAAGCATTCATGAGTGTGCATATCTCGCTCTCTCTGTGTGTGTGTGTGTGTGTGGGTGGATTCCAGCACAAACCCAAAGCAACCATTTGAGACTGTCTTGTGCTTGAGTGTTGTTCACCAGTGGAAGAGGAGCTTTGCCTCTCTTAGGGTCTTTGTGAAAAATCACAACAACAACAATATTAATTTTATTATTTGTTCATTCATATATATATATATATATATATATATATATATATCATATAGTACTGACAGACTGTGTAGGCAAAAAAAAAAGAGCTTCTGGAATACAAATGATACATCGCTAAGACATACAAAACATACAACAACAAAAATACAATTCCAAAAAGCTTCGTTTGGCACTGTCATGACGTCGTGGGCTGTGTGACAGTCACACACGCGGGCGTCGCAGGGACCGCCGGGGGGCCGGTCCGAACGGCGCGAGCCATCTGAGTTCCCGGTCCCGAGGGCAGGCGACTACATCGGAGCCGCCTCCTCTGCTCGCGGGGACGTTGACGCTGATGGAGGCTGAAGTGGTGCGGGGGCTTCGGTCGGCCGCACGAGCCAGAAGACCGCGCTTGCTTTTGGCCTTTCGGAGCTGGCTGTCGCATGGCTGTGTGACCATGACCGTGACGATGATGATGATGATGGTGATGATACACCGACCCAACGCTAACAAGCGCACTCTTGTACACTTCTGTAGTAGTAGATGTCATTACATCGTCAACAGTATCCGTTTTATCACACTTACTGACGTCTAACAGACTGGCTAATATATTTAATGAAAGTGTGTGACCTTTAGTCTTTCTTATCGACCAGAAAAGCCACCAAAAGTGCACAGTGGAGTCTGGTATGTATGGTGCCACAACCAGCATGTGGCAGTGTTGAGTTGAGCTTCATCGAGCTCCAGACGTCAATTGGACTGTCAGCCACGTGACGTGGTCAGCCCCTCACCAATCATGAGCCCCACCGCACGTCACTGCTTTGCACCATCATACTGAGAGCTCTTTCTAATATTTTGCTTAGTTCAATAGTCTGATTTGTGTTCCACTAGAATGGCATGGCACATTTTTGATAGTGGTACCTCGGCTTACAAGTTTTTCGAGTTACGAGCTGTTGCTTGGTCGATGGTTTCCTTTATTTTGCTCGTAGGGGTGAAACTACTGTTTTAATATTCAATTAATCTGTCTATTACTTTTGTCGAATAATTCATGAATCGGGTCAACTAACATGTTTTCCATCCCTTTATTGAAAAACAGGACATTTCAAAATTGACAGCGCAGAAATTGCACCAACATAAAATTGATCATGACCCAGTTACTGGTTTGGTTCGTAACATTTCAGAAAATTAGCAAAACCGATGATCGTTGTCATCATCATTCCGACGTAAAAGAAAATATTTGCAACTGTCTTTTGATTTAACCCAAAGGAAATCAGTCTGCTTTCACGGAGGAGAATATTTACTGTTGAGTGGTTAACATTCTGTGGCTTTGAACAATTTGAGGTTAAACGAGGTCTCTCAGTGATTAATTGATTGTCAAAATAGGAATTTGATAATCGATTCATTGTTAATAAATCAATTAATTGTTGCACCACTGCTTGAGTGATGTAAAAACAAAAATATTGGAACAATTATGTTATTGTAATGCCCTCGCGCAGTCCCCGATGCACTTTCAGCCACTTATTGAACGCGACAGGCACACAAATCCAAAATGAAAACACTCGTAAGGAGCCGCCGTTGGCCACAACGCACACCCTGACGTTCACACGCAGGCTCCTGAAGTCATTCTCTAGGTCACACCCCTTAACGGCAGGCATCCATCCAACACGCCAAGGTCCGCCACACACCGAGCGACGTGGCCGAACGCGACTGAACTGAGTGGTCAACCGTCGTCCGCTGTTTTTGCTGCGAATGGAAATTGGAATGCACGTGTTAAGCGACGGGTCTCCCGCGTGTGCTCGCAGGCTTCCCGTCGCTGTCGCTGGCCGACCAGATGAGCCTCCTGCAGAGCGGCTGGATGGAGATCCTGATCCTGCGCGTGGTCTTCCGCTCCCTCGCGCTGGACGAGCAGCTGGTGTACGCCGAGGACTACGTGATGGACCGGGACCGGTCCAAGATGGCCGGCCTGCTGGACCTCAACAATGCCATCCTGCAGCTGGTCAAGAAATACAAAAGCGTTAGACTGCAGAGGGAAGAGTTCGTGCTCCTCAAGGCCATCGCGCTCGTCAACTCAGGTAGCCACGCTGTCGCTTGCTATTGTCCAATGGAGATTTTGTTAAAAATATATAGAGTCTCTCTATTGTGGATTTTCACCTATTGTGTATTGGTCTGGAACGTCTCCCGCTTGATTGATTCTCCGTTTTGATTTCTGACCCACAGACTCGGTGCACATCGAGGACTCTGAGGCAGTCCAGCACCTCCAGGACGTCCTTCACGAGGCCTTACAGGACTACGAGCTTGCCCAGCACGCGCAGGACCCTCGACGGGCCGGCAAGCTGATCATGAGCCTCCCTCTGCTGCGGCAGACGGCCGCCCGAGCCGTGCAGCACTTCTGCGGCATTAAGCGGGACGGGCGCGTGCCCATGCACAAACTCTTCCTGGAGCTTCTAGAGGCCAAAGCCTGAACGTGAGAAGACGCTACGACACCGTGAAGGATCACTAAGCTTTTTAGATACAGTGCTACCTTGACTTACCTGTGCCCCAACTTATGAGTTTTTTTTTTTTTTTTTTTTATTTCTTCTTATTTTTTTTAATGCTATGTGTTGCAGTCAAAATTTGAGGTATGAATAGTTTTAGACGCGGTGCTGCTCGAGTGCAGTGAAAAAAACGAAACAATTAAGGCACTGACTTGAGGGGCACTCCACTGCATGAGATTTACTCGTTTTCATGTTAAATTAGCATCAATTACAGTGTCCCCTGCTACATTGCGTTTTATCCTTCATGCCCTCGCAAGATCGTTTTTTTTTGAGAGATTGTTTTTTATTGTTTTTTTACAGGGTAATTGGATCAGGATATCCCGCATTTATTCTTTTCTTTTATTTTTTTTAAACCTGATTCCCTGCTTAGTCACATTTCCCCCCATTTTTTTTTTCATGGACTGTCAATTATTCGCAGATTTTCGCCAGTCTCGGTCGAGCTCGGCCCCTTTTTTCTGTGAATAGCGGGGATCCACTGTATGCTTACTCACTGTAATGCCCTCGCATGTGGGCAAGGGGAGCCACAGTCGCTGATGCACTTACAGCTATTTTTTGAACTGGACAAACATTCAAACAGACAACTAAAAAATGAGAACATTCGCAAGGAGCTGCTGTAGGCCACAGCCCACGAACAGACGCTCGCACGCAGATTAACTGACTCCAGCTCCTGATGGGCCACGGCCCTTAAAAGGCACACATGCAACACTAAAGTTGCTGTTGTGACTTTTCATCTTAATTATAAATAAGTCATAAATCAAGGTACCACTGTATTTTTTATTTTTTTTATTTTATTATTTTTTTTAAATGTACCTTTTAGGTCAAAATTTATATGACTTCCTGCAAAGTAGTCAGTGGGCAAAGCACATGCAGGATTACTTGAAGACCCCTCGTGGACGCGCTCATCCTTCCGGCATGCATTTGATTTCTTCACGGGGACAAAGTCCAAAAGTCTCGCCAAAAAGACTCTTGCTTCAAGAAACCAGCAACGTGAGGGAACGTGGCCTCGAGGACTTTCAGGGAGAGAAACTGTGCTTCAACAGAGTGATATTTATTTGAAGAAAAAGTGGATTTACTTGTAGCACTGATCATCAAATGAATGCAACCTCCAGCCTGCGGGCCAAATACGGCCCACTGCAGCACCTCTATTAACAAATCCTCAGAGATTAACGATCTTCTAAAGAGCCCAAAAACATTTAACCCGCAAATGTTCATAATATATAATAATATCTTCTTCTTTATTTTTTACTTATAAATGTATTATGGCCTTTGGAGGACTTTTTAAGGTTCCACATACCTGTTCTAAATGTACATAAAATATACAACTTAATAATTGTAATACGGCAACCACCTCGTTCTTGTGGAAATTTAGTAGGATTTCGTTGGGGGGGGGGGGGGGGGAAACAAAAAAGCAGCTGTGAAATTTGTAGAAGATCATCCAGGACATGATTATCTGCAAAGGTTGAATTAAGGCAACTGGACTCTTCCTGTTTGTTGTTTGTATCCAAAAGACTTCTTGGGTTCTAAATTTCCGGTGGGTGTGAGGAAAATCTAACAAAGTTGTGTTTATTTTTTTAAAACAAAGAAACAAAAACAACACCACCAAAAATATTTTTCCTAATGGTTCAGCTAACAAACACTCCACTGTCTCCCCACCATTATATTTCAAGGGCACTCCACTGTTGTGCCCCACCATACCATCCCGCCATATTTGTAGACTGTTACGGGTGGGGCACACCTCTGTTTGCACCAACATAAGAATTCAGGGAGCGGGTCTCAACTGTTGGCCCCAACATGAGATTTCAGGGGCACTTCACCGTTGGCCCCAACATGAGACTTTGGAGGCACTCCAACTGTTTGCCCCAATGACTGGACACTTTTTCGTCCAGTTTGTAATAGCATTCTTATGTTGTTGATTTTTGGGGGTGTGATTTCCTACTAAATTCCTGCGGGAACACATGCAGGTACGTGTCAAACGCTAACTGTCCCTTCTCTGGTCGACGTCAATGTGTGCACTACTTTCCCCCTCATATGTATGACGCATCTTACCAACGTTTTAGTTCGCTAGCGTGCTTTGTGTGGAGATTCTTGAACCAAGGCAAATATTCTGTCGTTAAATGAAGTGTGCTCCCTACTAAATTCGATGCATTAAAACTTCATAAAATGTTCCAGATTTGACGGTAAAACTGTATTCCCTGCATTTGTTTGTTTTTGCATCACGTGTATGTTGTGTCTTATGCCAGGGGAAATGCTTGTCGTTTGTTTCTCAGGTGAATATTTGGGCAATAAAGACTATCCCCTATGCTTTGTCGTCTTTTCACACTCAACAGCGACAAACGTGCTAAAAGGTATCTGCACTTTACTTGAGTATTGACAGTAAAACTTCTTTTTTTGTACTATTTTACTGTATTTATTGTACATTCAGCGTCTGTACCTTTGCACTTCTACTTCAGTATATGAGTTGAATCAGTATTGCTTTTTTTCTTCTTCTACAAGTATCTGTACTTCTACTTAAGTGCCACCTCGAGGCCCATCACGGCCCCGTCAGACTGATTTTTTTGAAAATGAATGTACGTAAGAACGTCTGCGGGGATCGTCGGTCATCAGAAGACGCTGACTCATGGCTCAGTCATGCAGTCAAGAGACAAGGCATGGAAAAGTCTTGTTTTCTTTCATCTGTACATGAGCTAAGGGGTGTTACGTTTGCGTTTTAATCAAATTAGAGTTACGATTTAGACTTTTGGGTGAGGTTAGGGTTTTCATTAGTGGCTCGGGTTTCAGTTTATGTTTAAGTGAGGGTAGAGGTGTGGTTTAGGTTTAGGATAGGGTTTTTGTTCGTGTTTTCCATTGGGTAGGTTGGTTTTCATTCAGGTTTTGCTTACTGTTTAGGTTAAGGCAGTGATTCCCAAAGCACGCGTGGTTTGCAAAAGAATCACTGAATTTTATCTTCAAACTGTACATAATGTTACATTGGCAAAAGGTTTTTTTTTGTAATATTAAACTATTAAGCACAATTAATTGGCATTTAACCTTTGAGAACTTTTTCTTTTCAAACTTTTATTTAGGTACAGTTTTTTATTTAACGTTTATGTGCAATTTAATTTACATGCAATTTTATTTGAATCATTAAGAACATGTTTTAGTCCTATATTTAAATGCGGTGCTAATGTTCAAACTGTGAATTATACAGTGGCTGTGATTTTTTTTTTTTTTTTTTTTTTTTAAACTGCCTCATCACACTTGGGCCAAAATCCTAGTGTACCTTAATTTTGGGCATGAAGGTAGGATTTGGAAAGCCAAGTATTTTTTGAGGTTCGAGAAGTTTCGTTTTGGTTATTTTTATTTTAATTTTATTTTTTTTTTACTGGATAGGGTAAGATTTAGGTTTGGGCTTACATTGGTCTGGTTATGTTTTTTTTTTTTTTTTTTGGTTAGGGTTGGGACAGGGCTTAGGTTTGGTTTTAGGCTCGTTTTGTTTTCGTCAGTTACGTTTAAGCTTTGTGTTAGGGTGAAAATATAATGTCTTAAAATAAACATCATTTCATTGTGCAGTGCAGAACGCAGTAAAACTAGAGCGGAAAACTGGAGAGGTGTCCTGGCCGGTCTGCTAATTTGATCTCGGGACCACTAACCTCACGGAAACACACTCATCGCCAAGACCGAGCTCTTCAGTCACAGAACACGAGATGGCGTCGTGCAGTTGTAATACCGTCCAGTAAAGTACTATATGCTGTCTCGTAGTATCTTGTATTCTGACACAGGACGTCAGTGACGCAGCTTTCTAGTGACATCTCGTGGTCACATTTTGTTCATGCCACGAGTGCTTGAAAACCCATTTTTAAAAGAAATAATATAATTTATATCATAATTTCAATGAAATATAAAATCGGAAAACCTATTATTGTACATTATTAATAATGCTAATCACATTTTGTTATCTTATTAATTCGGATTTGCGTGTATACGTTTTTGTCTCTATTTTTAACACCTGTTTTCATTTAATGATTTTTTTAATGAGTTTAAAATTGTTTTACATGCACATCATTACATTATTTTAAATTGAACATTTACCCTCACAGGGTAAACTAAAATAATAAATACTGGAAATCAGATCTTTAAAAAAATAAAATAAAATAAATCCTACTCCCCCCAAATTCTAATGCAAATCAATGCAACTTTCAATATTTACTTTACTATGACAAATATTATGAGTGATGATGCAATTACAGGCATTCGGTGATTGGTGGTGTGACATTTCATGAGTCATGTGACACACACACTCACACAGGCACAGTGCATGAGCAGGTTCTAAGGGACATGAGGGTGGTATTGGTAACACCACGCCTCTTCAGGTAAGCTGACACCTGCTGGTTGCTATGGAGATGCTGAGCAAAGCCTGATGGGATGTCAGACCACACACATGCACCAACACAAACAAGTTCTTGTTAGTAATTGTGGCGTTGTAGAGAGCATTTTGTGTGTTTGGAAATCTTAACGTCAAGTGTCAAATCTTGATGTGGCAACAGGCGACGTCCTGGAGGCCCAACTGGTCTTCGGCCTTCTGATGTGTCGCACAGGAACCCCGGCAAAGATCCCAACACGGACCTCAACACCGGTGAGCTAGTCATATGTACCTTTTCTCTTGTACAGACAATGCTTTTCATTTGATCAGATTCATGATTATATTTTTAAACCCATACTTCATCTATCTAATTGACTTAACCGACTCATAATAATCAATATTTACAAATCTAATTACATGATAAAAACATCAAACATTTCAACAAAATACCTCCCAGCCAGATGAGGTGCTGATTATTAAATGTATTGTTTTTGTTAGTTGAAATTGGCTGTGACAAGTTTTGCTCAGACCAACCAAGCAAATTTAATATCTAATTGGTTAAAGTCTCATTGCACTACTGAGACGTTAAGATCTTTTTTTTTTTTTTAATGATTGTGCTTGGTTTTGAGCACTGTGTGTGTGATAAAACATGAATTACATATAATACTATGTGTTTGCAGGTTAGAAAGTGGCCCGTGTGGACATACAGTTGTCTCGAGTTACTCAATTAGCTCCTGTGTCACGCATGCATGATCACATTTCTCACACACACACGAACGAACCCACGCGCACACTACAATATTAGCATTAACTTTATGCTTATGGTGTTTCGTGTATTTGTGGCCCCCACACCACAAGAGATGTGAAAACAGGCATTCATATCAATAGCAGTGAATGCTATTCTGTGGTGTGCATTTTAATTTGTTTTGTGTTGTGTGGGGACCACAAACATGGGAAACTTTATAAGATAAATATATGTCTATACACTTGTTTTTATCACTGTAAAAGGACAAACCCATTTTGACAATGAGGATCATGATCATGGCTCTTGCAATGTGGGGACCACAAACATGGAAAAACTTCGTTGGATAAATGTGTGTGTATATGCTGGTATTCGTCACTGTCTGAGGACAAACAGGTTTTGACGTCATATGGGGACATTTTCTGATGTGGGGACCACAAATATGGGGGAACCTCATCAGACAAATATATGTATGCATGCACTAGTATTTATCACTGTATGAGGACAAACACATTTTGATGTCTTGAGGACTTCTTGTAATGTGGGGACCACAAATACGGGAAAGCAGTAAAGAGAACTGTATTCACCTGTATTCTTTACTGTATGAGGACAAACGTGTTCTGACGTCATGAGGACCTCTTGCAATATGGGGACCACAAACACACACCTCATAAGATGAATGCAGATAAACAAAGTCAAAGAATTCCTTCGGCATGGCATTGAGGTTTCCGATATTTATGGCCTCCTTGATGTGTCCAAAAAGGAGGGACAACTATCCGTTAAAAAGTAAACCCAGACTTATTTTTGGGTGACCACAAATGCGTCGTGTTTTGGACGCCAATCTTCCCTCCAGATCCCACAAGCCCTGCCCCTCCAGAGGGACCAATGGGAGGCGAGCGGGTGGAAGCTGACCAAGATGATCGGCGTCCAGTTTTTCAGGAGCTGTGGTTCATCGTGGTGATGGCGGCCGTCGGCCTGCTGCTGATGGCCATCGTGTTAGGGCTGGCCCTCCACAAGGTGACCACTTCCACGAGTCGCTTTATTAGGTACACTGGATGACATCCAATAAAAACGTGCTGCAGGCGCTGAACAAAGCCCCCTTGACCAGAGAGAGACCCCCCCTGGTGGCCATGCAGAAGCGAAGCCCGATGGCCGTTTATCCAGCCAGCAACTCCGTTTTGGTGAGACCCTAGACCATATTTGCCCTTATCCTTTCCACTGTGGAATAAAACCTAAAAAAATAAAAAATAAAAATAAAAATAAAAAAATAATGATAATACCAGTCATTTATATATAGAGAGCGAAAACAGAACAGTCCAAAGTTTCTAAAGCAAACATACTATGGAAACTTCTTTTAAAAAAATAATAGTATAAAAAATAAATCAAATCAAACAACAACCACGAACTATAAATACAATGAATAAATACAATTATAAATAAAAACTTACATTAGAATGTGCAATAACAAAACATTAAATATAAAAAATAAAAAAAAATGTGATACCACAAGTAAAAGATTTATGTAAAAGATTAATATTCATACTAAATGATTGGTGCAAAGATACCACACAAAAAGGCTAGTGACAATACTAGAAAATGCTCAAATGTAAATAAAGACAAAGGAATATTCCAATAAAACAAATGTGTAAATTGTGAAAAAAAAAAAGAGATTTGATTAAAATAAAAATGAAAATAAATTACCTTGAAATAACAAACCACAGTACAGTGAACCCCCATTTATCGCGGGTTAAATATTCAACGAAACACAATTTCATCTGATAAAAGCCTGCTAGCTTAATGCTAACATATAATGTGAAATGCAATAGACAGGCTTTCCGAAACTAGCATATATGTCACAGTAATTCTAACTTTTCATACAACTGCTACTTTAACACACGGCGCAAAAACATAATGTACAAAGAGATGATACACAACAATATTCACAAGCATTTGTCTGGTCCATCGAAAGAACGACTGCTACTTCAGATTAGATTCTCTGTGTCTTCTTGCTGTAAATTACACCGCATCATTTATCCGCTTGAATTACATATTGAAGCTTTTTGGTGCAAAAACCATACTTGTGTTGTCGTTCCAGTTTGACACGGCGGGCGTGGCCAGCAGCGTGATGCTGAAGTCCTTCACCATGAAGATAGAGGTGACGCGCCCCCCCCCAGCCGCGTACGTCGCCATGGCAACGACTTTTAGAACCTCTCTCGCCACCAGGAGGCGCTGGAGGCCAAATGCGAGGACACGCCCACTCAGGGTGTAGAAGGAGGAGGAGAGCGCGGGAATTCGTTGAGGCGCAGCGTCAGCCAGGTGATGGACGGGAAGTCGTTGGCGGAGGCGTGGGGCCCCACCATGGGACATGACAGCGGAATGGTGCGCGAGCTCACACAGCTATGGAAAGCCGTTCCATTACTGTTTTGAATTGCTCTCCTCCGTCAACAGTTCATGGACGACGAGGAGTTTGTGGACAGCGTCAAAGGCTTCAGCACCGTTAGGAAGGAGCACACCATGTTCACAGACACCAACTTGTGAGCCAATAAAACGCCAAGTGCCAAGAGTGGCGTGGATGGACACCGTTGGTAATACCACAATTGACGCCCTTCCCTCAAAAAGGTTTATAATTGCCTATAGATCCCACAAGATGGCAGCAAAGCACCCCTTTTCTACTAGATGGAGCTTGAGTGTGTATAATAGAAGCTCCTCCCCTAACATAGTTCATTGGCACCAAGATATCGCCAAAGCATGACTACCTCTATATTGGTCATTTTTAAACTCAAAATTAATTAATTAATGTGACAATTGTGAAATTCAGTACAAATAATTCTTTTTACATGCTTACTAACCATAGTTGTAATTTTATCCAGCTTCATCTTTAAATTACATAATGATGGGAGTACAAGGACATACTGTATGAATGTTTTTTTTTTTTTTTTTTTTTTTTTTTTTTTTTTTTTTAGGGGTGCCGTGCATGGGATGAGTTGGAAACTATTATTGGAGGTTAAAAAAAAAAAAAAGCCTCAAGCGTCTTATTTGCAACCAAAGCAACCAATGGGCTCTTTGCACGTAATCACCCGCACTGCCGAATTACGAATTGTGTTATTCTACGGGCGGGGTTTGCAGAACTTGCTCAAACTAGCAATTGCAGACGTATGTCGTATTTGTATCCGGCTCCAAAACTTAGAGTAGCGGACTTTAAGATGTACAGTACTGAGAAAAAGTATTGGCCCCCTTCTCCAATTGCATAGTTTCACCACTTTAAAATCATCAAACAAATGTAAATATCAGACAAATATAACCCAAGGGAACTTCAAATGCTGTTTTTACAGCTGTAATCCACTTTTTCTTTGTCAAAAATAATTTAAAAAAAAAATAATTCACCGTAGCCAATAAGAGATGACAAAATGCTGATAAGCCCCTCAGCTCTTCTAAAATCTTGCTGTATTCTTCAATATTTATTTATTTTCATACTCCTGGGTTGGGTTTCCTGCCACATCCCCAAAAACATGCATGGTAAGTTAATTGAAGACTCTGAATTGCCCATAGGTGTGAATATAAGTGTGAATGGTTGTGTTTTTATGTGCCCTGCTATTGGCTGACGACCAGTTCAGGGTGTACCCCACCTCTCACACGAAGATAGCCGGGATAGGCTCCAGCACGCCCGCGACCCTAGTGAGGAAAAGCGGTACAGAAAATGGATGGAATATTTAGTGAATGCCCGATTCATTTCCAACGCTGGCCCAGTTGGCGGCACACCGAAAATGATGTAGAAGGAAACCTTCCCAGGAGTGGCCGGCCTACAAAGATTTCCCCAAGAGAACAGCAATGACTCATCCAGGAAGCAACAAAGGAATTTAGGACTACTCGTAAAGAACTGCAGACCTCCCTTGCCGCAGTTAAGGTTAGTGTTCATGACACAACAAAAAAATGGAGGGGGAAAAAAATGGCATCAATGGCAGAGTTCCAAGGCGAAAATCACTGCTGAACAAAAAGTACATAAAGGCTCGTCTTACTTTTGCAAAAAAACATCTGAATGATTCCCAGGACTTTTGGGAGAATATGATATGGACTAACAAGATGAAAGTTGATCTTTTTGGGAGTTGTCTCGTTACATCTGGCGTGGATTGGATGACAATATGCACATTGGAACACAACAATGTTCATGATATTGTTTGTGGTGCGTTTGGAATGAAAACAGATTTTGTATTTTTTTTTTTTTTTTTTTTTTTTAAAGCTCATACTCCGTTGGTAACTCGAAACTATGAATACACGGCTGTCGGAGTTCACCAAAACAGAAGAGGGTAACCGGTAATAGCCGCAGCGGATATGACGGCACGGCGCTGTGCACAAAGAGCCCATTTTTTGGTCTTTTCACCGTCTTTGTAAGAATGAATAAAATATTTGCACATTTAAAAGCAACAATGTGAGTCACTGAGTATTCCTTACTTTACAATAATTAGAAATGAAAAAGTGTAGTTTTCACGTAATCATTTATTTGAAATGAGGTGCAATGCTGCCACAATACATTTTAACATTACAGTCAATAGAATTGTCACAAAAAAAACAGAACGACAGTAAAAATAAATTAATATACTGCAGTACCACTTGAGATAGTAAACATAAACATCCCAAAAAAGGGGCAGATTCCGATGCATTAAAAAGGATTAAAAAGCAGTCGATTTATTGTAGATTGTTTTTTTTTTTTACAAAGGCAGTCTTTTTTGTGTTGCTCATCTTGCATATAAAATATAAATCTCTAAAATTGTTCTTTAAGCCAAGGATGTTTTCTTAGAAAACTAAATTAATTTCTTCTTATCGGATTACATCAAAATATTTTCCTTTAAAACGGACCTGATTTGGATTTCACGCGTCAGCCAGCAAGTAAGACTGAAAATTTCAGACGCCTATTTGAATGGTCAAAAAAATCTATTCGAATGAAGGAGGTAATGTACTGTATGTGCGGTAGTAAAGTGCAGGCAGCACATCACAGTTTATAAAGAATATAATTCAAGCGCTTTTTCCTTTTGATTACCATTAAAAACGTTTAAAAGCGCACACTTAAACGTCCTGTGGCACCCTTTTTCCCCCCAGAAATTTGAACAAAGTTGACTACATGGATGCCCTCGAGCTTTATGGTAGACATTTAATAAGAGGAATACGACTGAAAATGCTGGTGGTCGTACCTGAGAGTGCGACTGGACCTGATAGTAGCTCATGTTCATGTTTCGAATTCAGTATTACCACTTTGTTTAAAAGAGAAAAAAAAAAAAAAAAAAAAAATGGCATGTTTTTTGTAAAAACGTTTTAAGGGGGTCCTAGATTTAGGATGGTCCCGAAATCCCATATTTCGCGATTATGAACGGTGTAAGAATAAGTTGTCACACGGCACAAGATATCACACCCACTTACTGCCATACTTAATGCTTTTCATTTGAATGTTTTATATTTATGGCTTGAAAGTGTTATGCAATTATGATTACGCTACCGCATTGGTGTAGACTAGTGATGCACTACGGCACATTCCGAGTTACGTACAAATTGACATGATGGTGAACTCTACAGATTGCCAATCTGGTAACCTAGTATAAAACCTTGTCGAACACCACCAGTATCCATCGCGGTGCCCTTGGTTGGCAATGTGGTTATGTTTCTTCAGCACCGACATAACCCAAAGTCATTATTACAGTTGAAATGATAAATGAAAAACATTTATAAGCTATAAAGACAAAACAATCAAATGAAAAGTAGTAGGTACGATAAATGAGCTTGCCTTCCTGTGCTGCGTGACCACGTATTCTTAGCCACTGCGCAAAATAGTTAATTGCGTGCCGTTCGTAAACTATACCACCATAAACTGCGAACCCCCTGTAATGTTCTATTGCTGGGTGACAGTCACTTTATATATATATATATATATATATATATATATATATATATATAAAAAAAAATAAAAAAAATAAAAAAGCTGCCAATAGGTAGTGAGTTCTGAAAACTTAGAACATCACTATGCGAAAATTCAGCACAGAAAATGTAGTTTGTCATTGGTTAAGGTAGCATACAAAGAGCCCGCATTAGCATGCTGACAAGCTAAAAGCTTATGTAGCACTAATAAACAAATATAAGACATAAGCAAATCACTACAAAGACAAGAAGTGCTACCACGTGATACCTAAAGTGGTGAGATCACTAAACACCAAAAGCTTAACGGCGCTACGTAGCCACTGAGATTGCAAAGTTTGCTTGCTAACTCGTTTACTAGCTAACTTAAGTGATGCAGGAGGTATGATGGAGTCGGTGGGCGTGAGGTCACTACTCAAGGTGGTCGTACTTGTTCGTCCGGCTTTCCTTTTTTCATGTGCATTATACACAAAAAAAATTCTTTCAACATTCAGTCGGCGGTTAGCAGAGTCAGATGGATGCTAAGGTCAGCCTGCTGCCACATGGAGTCTCTGGTGGCAGGGTGTTTCCCTCGCTGAAGAACATTGTGGAATAAAAACAAGGAGTCAATTGGGCCTTTTGAGGTGCAATGAGTAATACTGGTTAACATCCACCAAGAAGTCAGGATTGTTCAACTCTGCTCAACTACTTGTCCAGGTAAAAACATGAAAAGGTAAGAAAGTCCGTGTTTAAAAGATCCAACGTTCCAGAAGCTTCTTTGTGACGTCGCTCCAGGGAGGTTCTGGACGCAGGAGGGCGCCAATCGGCTTTTTTTATTTTTACGTGGGACAAAGAACTGCGAACACACACCACAAGAGGAGATGGAACAATGAGTTGGCTTGGGCATGACGAGCAAGAGTAGCCTGAGGTGAAGACGACGACCACTATGGGTGAAGAGCAGTGATCAGCTGCTACTGTCTGCTAGCTGCTAAATGGACGGTGTTACAGGTGGAGTGGGAATGAAAGGGGTCAACAATGCAACTATGCAGATGAAGTTGAGAGTAGGGCTGGGCGAGTCATCGATTTGAACGATTAAGTTTACTGCTCAGGTCGATTTGTAAAAAAAAAAAAAGAAAATTCTCGCAGATTCCTTAGTTCAAATGAGTCCACACTGGACTGCACTGCTTGCATTAACAATAACATGGAGACGAGGTAGTTCACAAAAGCGCAGTCAAGTGTTGCAAAATTAACAGAAAACACGAGCGGAACCATTGGTCACATCATTTTACGTATGACAAGAAAGGAGACCAGTGGAAGGCAATCGCGGAATTAATCGCATGAAGACACAGTGGCCATTTATACGTTGCAAAGGCGGTTGATTATCAAAACATTTTTAAACTTTTGATCTGAGGTATGTGCGTCTAAGCCATAAATATTTTGCAGAGGTCGCCTCGTCTAACGTGTACAACTCTACCTGAGAAATGAAAAAAATTGCTGAAAAAAGCCTCAAAGCCTGTATGGTATTCAGGGAAATAAAGCAAAACTTGTTTTGAATAATGTCACTGGTGTTTTTCTATACTGCCCAGCCCTACTAAAGAGTGAGAGTGACAGAGTGAGAGAGGCAGAGAGAGAGAGAGAGAGAGAGAGAGAGAGAGAGAGAGAAAGAGAGAGGCATAAAGGATGAAGAGACCGTGTCCTTTACAAACCTCAGCGTCCAGCGCTCTCAAACCAGAGCTGCACAAAGCAGCGGCACAGGCGAGACACAAGGAAGGCACAGTCAAAGTGTGGTAAGAGCACCAACAAACCCTCCCTGGACTGTTTTTTTCATTATGCATTAGTTTTTTGAATGAAGTGCGGACTCGTACTTCCACTGGCTGGCAACAGGGGAAAGAATGTCTCAATTTAAAAAGATTTGGCCACTTCATTAGGTACTCCTAAACACTGTCTAAAGTAAGAGCTGTATTTATAAAAAGTGAAAGATTTGTTTAGATTCACTGTAATTATTTCACATATTACACAAAATCAAGTATATAAATATTTTAAAATAATTACTCTCTATTGTTTATTGTATACTTTTTAATTAATATAACAATTTCCGTGCTGAGCCCAAAAATTGTTGATTCACTACCATGGCAAGTTTTTAATGCACAACACTGCCACCTAAAGGACTACGGTGGAACATTATCCGCTGTATTTGGCCGTTCCCAGATGAGAATTCTTTCTTGCTGAAAATTCACCACCTTGTGTACGTTGACACTGGCAAAGAGGTACATCATAACAATAACACTTTGTATATAAAAAAAGTAGTTATATTAAACATGACAGTAAAACATTATTTAAATTAGTATTTTTCGGTTTGTTTGTAGCATTATTTAGTCAACCAAATTCCACACAATTTTTTCAAGGAAAAATTGAAGTGAGCATCCAGGATTTTTTGTAATTAGTGCGAAAGTAGCTGAATCACTAAAGATGAAAAAAAATCACCCTTTTTTTCATGGCCAACATTACCAGCTATAAGACCAGGGTGGAATATTTTTGACAACAATGTGCAATTAGAATTTCACCTAAACTTTTATTGATGTATAACAAGGTTTCTGCAGTATTTGTTTTATGTGTAGGATTAAAATAGTAGCTAAGCAAGAAGGGAAGATCCTACCTCTATCAAAAAGTATCGTTTAATCTTAGCGGAGGCCTACTGTACATTCTGATGTTATTTGTATTTGTAAAGGCAGAATTGTTTTACACAGCCCTTGCTTTGGATTCAGGTATAAATGCTGCAGCTGGTGGATGAAAATCCCTTCAGTGAACAAGAAAGGAAGAAACAGTAACAAGTGATGACTGCAAGTGTATGTGTACCTTTGAGGATGTAATCTGTGAGCAGAGCGGGAACCTTCTCGCTGTCGTCCCTCATGGCATGAAGGACTAATGCACAAAGAGTTGCGTGAATTAACGAAAATGGGAACAAATAAAAGAGGTAAAGACATTCAAAAAAGATGGCTGGGCGGATGCACTCACTCTTTGTTAGGATCTGGAGGTCTTCCACTGCAGGGGAGCCCATTTTCTTCTCATAGGGGATCACTGTGGTCAGGTACTGAGGCAGAAGGAACCAAAATGTTTTATTTTCTTACACACACACACACACACACAAGTGCATATGTACAAACATGAAGGAGGCCAATGACTTCCACATGCCTGTTTAGAGAAAACTGCTGTGTTCTGAATCAATCGCTATCCACTAAATATATATACGCACACTATATGGTGTGTCATATAGTGAGTTGGCCATTTTGTAGTATTGTGGCAATGTGTAGCGAGTATAGGTTAATCCCTATCACCAGTTTGTCTGTGAATATCAAGTTTGTAAACCACTGTAATGACTAACAGATCCCTGCAGATGGCGGCGTTGCATCGCCTTGGGTTTGAGATCAAGCACAGCTCCTGAGTAGAAGATAAAGATTAGGCGGTGAACCTCGGCTTAGCATATCGACCACGAGGGAGCGAAATCCCAACACGTTGGAAGTCAGGTAAGTTTAGGTACCTGACACTCGAACAAAGTATGTACTGTATATGTATGGTATGAACAGAGTATGTGTCCCGGTAGGTAGTAAAATGTGTGCGTCTCAATTGTAAGAAAAGATGACACAGTTCATGGAGTAAATGGCAAACGGCATGTAAAACAGCCACTGACGTTCAACTCGAGCCATGCGGTGAGTGAGCATCGCTTACACCGGGTTTATTAGTAGTTTATTTTGCCCTCAAAAGCCCTCTCTCAGTATTTTTTTGTTGTTTTATAGTTTGAGGTGTCACAAAAGAAAAATACATTTGCGGCCAAGTCACTGTTCTGCTTGACATGTTTCTTTTTACAAAAAGCTTGCTTTCTCCACTTTTTGGTCAGAAACTGGTGTTTTTCATGAAATCGACCCATGCTCTACTGCTGATTACTAAAGAACAGTGAAGGTAGAAAAAAAGTTTTTCCTGGCGAAAGATGAGAGTCTACCCTTTCTTTTGGCAGGTTCGGTGCTTATATTGTCACGGAACACAATACAGGTACAGCTAAATAAATTAGAATACTTTCTGAAAGTCACTGTTTACCAGCATTGCAGTTCCAAAAGTGAAACTCATAAATTATACAGATTCTTCAACAAGAAAATACTTTTCAGAAGGCCAATTCCAACCATATTAAAATCTTGACCGTTTCTTATGCAACATTAAAATTTATTGTGGATGGTAAAATGTGGGTTTTCGTTAGCTGTAACCTAAAACCATCAAAATAATAACGAATAAAATCATAAAACAGTTCTAATTTTATTCTAATTTATTGAGATGTACCTGTATTATGTGGGTCTTGAAAGGTAAGTCAAAATACTCGAAAACGGCTGGCAATGCGGAACTCTGCTTTGAAAATGGCTGGCAGTCAATGAGTTCATTGCTCCATTTTATTTTCCACTTCACTCGAGTTGTGGCATATCTCAAAACCAAATACAAAGTAAATTTGAAACATTTGTTAGCTGGGACACTCTAAGGTGACGGTACCATGGCATAGTGATTCGAAAGTAGCAAATAAGTGAATGATTCCGAACACAGTCATTGTGTATAGACACTGTGACAAGGCTCCAAACAAAAAGTCAAATAAAGTTGGAAGCAGCAATGTAAAAATAAACCATGAGATTTTTGTTGTGGAAAAACAATTACAAACAGCACAGGCCAACTGTATCTGTAGAAAAATGAAGCATGCCGGGGTGGAGGGGAAAAAAACAAAATCAGGGGGTGAAAGAAAGGGCACCTTTTTGTCCCCTCCTGTAGTGCCAAAAGTTTGACGGAGGCCATTTTGTATGACATTGGAGAGTCCCTCCAGAGTGAGGCGCTACAAGGAGTTGAAGGAAGGAAGCAAGAGGAAAGACAGATGAGGAGAGACAGCTTTCCCTCGCGCAAACTGCCACGTCGAGGTCACGCTTCTTCCATGACTGAGCTGGCTTGACACGTCCGCCCGCCCGCCCGCCCGTGCTCCGCTGACTCACCGTGCCGGGGACGTGCGTGTTGGCGCTCCTCTGGCCGTTGGGTCCTGGCAATGTGGCGCTGCGGATCTTCTTCTTCTTGCGCAGAAGCTCACGGTGCTCCTTCTGCCTATTCTGAACATCGATGAGCAGCGAGATGAAACTGTTCTTCACCTAGCGCCGTAATCACACAAAACAATTATGACCCATATTAAGGCTTGTAATCATATTCCAAGGCTTATAATCATATTCCATAATAGCTACATCTTAAAGAAGCAATCAACTTGATGGTGAAAATTTACAGGGGTGTTAAATCAAAAACACTGTAAATTGAAGTAGATTTTGAAATGTAGTTAAAAACAATGAATTAACATTTTGAATACATGCTTTAAATAGTCAAGACCAGAGTATTTTTAAAATATACAATAAAGAAAGAAGTAACATTTAAAGTGCCACAAAACAGGCAAACAATTTTTTATAATCGACACGGCACAGAAATGAGTAATGTTAACAAGCTGCACAATGAATGAATGGATTTAAAAAATAAATAAATAAATAAACAAAACACTTAAAAGTATGTGAAATCAGGCTTCAAAATGGTCTAGAATAGAGACGCTATGGACGTGTCACTGGGTGCTCTGAAAATCCCGCCTCCAGCTGTCAATCAAAAACAGTACTTCTTCTATTGCGGCTCCTATCTACTGTATCTGTGGGGAGAGGAGCGATGCGCTAGCCCTTTCACAGAACGCAGAGTCATTCTGCCCCTTTGTTTCGGTTGAAATTCAGCGGGCCATTAACCGACGGCGAAGCCTTATTCTGCGGTTCACGCGTTGTGAGTTGCAGCCTTCGGTGGCCACAGGCCCCCCCCTGTGACACAAGTGGCTGAAAGCCCTTCGCCATTGCACGGGACCTTCACCGTATACTCGGGGCTGCGGATCTTGTGCGGTTCGCTACTGTCTCGCAACACAATGTGCGTGGTGCCAGACGGCAGAGACATGTTAGCCCAATTAACAGCAAACACATTGCACTTCAGGGAAAATTTATTTTTTTGAGTTGTGGGCATACTTTGATGGGTAACTGCACACTACTGTATACTTGGAGAACTTGGTCCATTATGAAAGAGGAAGTGGCATTTCTGCTGGATGCCCACTGCATGGAATAAGGGCACTTGGTGTTTACAGAGTAGGGGATGGAAAATATATACCCAAAGCTCTTGACATCATGAGGATAGTTTTTAGCCACGGCCACAAGATCAGGAAACTTTAGAAGATGAAAGAGTTTTACGCCATATCTCAACAATTCAGTACTATATTTGTTCTCAGCCTTTGCACATGGTTTCAGCACTTATCTTCAAACATAGTTAGTTAACTAACAATAAAACATTTATTAAGTATTACAATTTAGGATAAAAAAAATAACTCAACATTTTTATTACTGGTACACTACCGGTCAAAGGTTTGGACACCGTTTCTAATTCAGTAGCATGAGAAAGTATGTCCAAACTGGTAGTGTAATTTAACAAAAATTTCCAAATAATTAAAAAAATATTCTAATATAAAATAAGTTAAAAAAAATAACGATTTAGAATAAAACAACATTCAGCAAAATTTGGATTTTAAAACCTTTACAAAAATAGAGCAATAGAATAAAACAACATTCAGCAAAATTTTGAATAATTTTAAAATAGGCAATAGATTTTAGAAAACCTTTACAAAATAGATATAAATGATAAAAAATATAGAATACATTTTAAAAATATCTGAATACATTTTAAAACCTAGTCAAAATAAAAACTAAACAAATTAAATTTACAATATATATAAAAATGCTAGTCAATTTTATATTGAAAAATAAAATAAAATGCACACATTTTTTAAAATAGAATAGAAATTTACAATAAATGAAAAAATACGCGTCAATTTCAGAATTAAAAATTAGAATTAAAAATTATTAGAAATATGGAAAGGGAAATATACGATATGTTTTGTATAGAAAGTACTACTATTTAGAATAAAGAAAATATATAGTGAATTAAAATCACAAAATATTGTCTAAGAATAAAATAACTTAGAATTAAAAAGGAAAATCAGAATGAATTTTAAAGAAAATACACAAATTTTGAATACATTTCAATTTTGACACTAATTTAGAAAACAAGGTTTGAAGGGTTGCATGGCCTAAAACATTGCAAACCGTTGTTTTAATGAATTGGGGATTCGATTTCACAGGAGAATGAGCCACTTAATTCAAGCCCAAATTGTTTGCTGGTTAAACAGGCTGCAGTAGATGTTACTGTATCTTAGAAAATATCCAAGTATGATGTAAATGTAGCAATAATATTGTGTCGACCCACGGGTGAGGGAGTTTCCCGAGCTGGCTAGTTTATTCTAGTGCATTGAGTGACTGGACTGGCACTTGAGTCACCTCCTTCTCGTAATCCAGCTCGTCCCGCAGGGCCAAAGCCTGGATGAGCTCCTCGCTGAAGCGGCGGATGGCCGTCTCCACCTCCTCCAGCGTCTCGCTCAGCTCCGACACGGACAGCTCACGCAACCCTGATCGTGGAACGCACATTGTGAGAAGGAAGCTGGGCCACGGCGTAATTGTGTACTGGCTGGTTTCGAGTAGACGTACAGTGTCGTGAAAAAAAGTATTCCCTGCTATATTTATCACGCTTAAATGTTTTGGATAGCCACATACATTTTTATCTCACACAAAGAGAGCAAGTAAATATAAAATGCAGTTTTTCAAGGATGATTTTATTTATTAAGTCATTCACTAGCACCTGTTTTCAAAGCAGAGTTGCCCATACTGCCAACCGTTTTAGGGCATCTTTAAGACCCACACACCTACAGAGTTACTTTTTCACATTTAGCAAAATAGGTTTAGATGTTTTTTTTTTTTTTTTACCCCTTTCATAAATAAATGTTCTTTTAGAAACTGCATTTTGTATTTACTTGGATTATTGTTACTGGATTATCCAAAAAATTTGACAAAATTCATAAAAATAAAAAAAAATCAGGAGATGGGCAAATACCTTTCCACAGCACTGTGTATGTTCAGTTGAGGCAAACAGCATTTATGGCACAAAACTGCTCCGCATTGAGTGTGTTGCCAGCTCTAATAAGTCGTCCAATAAGTGTGCAAGTGCTCATCAGTGTGGAAAGTGTGCTTCATCCAAATATATATGTTGCCCATTACATAACGTGCTGTCTGTTTGTATTTATAACACATTACATAAGAAGGTTAAATGCGTGGGTGCGTGTGTAGATGTGTCTTCTAGCGACCTCTTACACCTCATTAGGCCGCTTTGGAGAATTGCCAAAATGCGGCCGAACGGAAAGACAGCACACGTGCGGGTTTTCTGTTTTTTTTTTTAAAGCGCACATGAAACTTACGGTCCTCGTAGCTAGTGTCGGAGCCGGAGCGTTTGAGGCCGTGAAGGTCCTGAGAGAGCATGGAGAGGTCGGAATGGGAGGGGCTCTCGTCATCTTCGGGGTCAGGAGACTCCTGCATCATCTCTTCTATCTCCTCGATCACCTGATTGAGCAATTGCAGCATTTTTACTACAATTACGAATTTTAAAAGTAATGCAATTAAGAATATTTTTTTAATGTCAGAATAAATAAATAAAAAAACATTCAAACAGAATTAAAAAAATAAAAAAATTAGAATGCATTTTAAAAATGTACTAAAATGTACAATACCTTTAAAAAGTATATAATCAATTTCTGAGTAAATACATTTGAAAAACTCCAATTTACAATAAGTAAAAAAGCAAAATTGTTAAAAACTATTACAAATTATTAAATGTATAATACAAAACTACAAAAAACAAATGTAGAATAAGGAAAAAGAAAAAAGCACTACTATATTTCAGAGTAAATGGAAAAATGAATGAATGAATGAAGAAAAACAAATTTAGAATTCTTTTTCTAAAATTCAGTGTAAAATAAATTTCAAAAATACCTTTTGGAAAAAAAAAAAGATTCGAAAAAAGTCCATTTTAGAATTGATCAAGGAATACTAAAATATATAATAAATAAAACAATTTAAAATTCTGAATTTAAAAAAGAAAATTTTAAATATGTTTTGAAAAAGTACTCAATGTCAGAAAAACATATTTAAAAGAAAGACTCAAATATAGAATACAACGTACTAAAATTTTGAATACATTTTCAAAATGTACAGAAATTTTAAATAAATTGACCTTTTAAAAGCAAGTCATTTGCTTCTTGATCATATTAATATCGAAAATGACACGGAAAACACGTTCGTTGGAAGCCAGTGTTTACAACAATAACATATGCCTGTTATTTAGCAGTAAGATTTTTTTGGTGGGGTGTCGTGGGTTCAGATGTCACCTGTTCGGCAGTGAAGAGCGGCTCGTCGTTGATGCAGGAGACGATGATGGAGTGCATGTCCATCTGCTCCCTCAGCTCCTCGTCATCCGACAGATCCAAAGACTGGTTGTCAAGCTTCTGTCCAGGGACATGTTCATAGAAAATGACTCTGTTCGGAATCATGCACCCATTCCCTAATCACTAGATGGGGATTTCTATATACAGTATATACTATACAGTGGTGCCTTGAGATACAAGTGACCCGGCATAGGAATTTTTCAAGCTACGAGCCATCATTCGGGTGATATTTTGCTTTGACTTGCGAGCACATATTTGAGATACGAGCACTGTATGGTGGTAGTGAACTCGACTCACTTCACAGCAGGCAACAGTTAGGCAGATAGCAAAGAATTATTCAAAAGAGGACTTCAAGGTGTTTAATTCCTCTCCCAGTTGACTTTTACTGTCACACTAAACATAAAAAAAGAGAGAATTATTAGTGTGTATTTAAAACAACCACATAAGTGCCATTCAGTCCTCTTGCTTAATGCTAACACACAATGGGAAACACCAAAGAAGGGCTAACGAATAGCATCTACCGTCTGTGGTAGTGTGATATACGCTTTTAGCAACAAACAGTGCAGCAACACATGTAGACAGAAAATATAACAACACAACAATACTCACAGTCATATATTCTCGATCCTCTACAAAAACGACTACTATTACAGAAGCTTAGTGGGTCACTTACAGTAGTCGTGAAACTCTTCTTCGTTTGTGTCTGCATGACTATTATTTTTATGAAGTAAAAAATTCTGAAGTGCTATCTTCTCCTCATAAAAAAAAAAACACAAAAATATTTGTTTATTGGGGGAGAGGATGGGGGGGATCCACAGCATTTCCTTTCATTTTAATGGGGAAAGATGTTTTGAGTTACAAGCCTGGTCTTGGAATGAACTAAACTCACATCTCAAGGCACCACTGTACTTAAGAAATACTGTATTTGTGCCACAACACAATATATCATCTATATAAGGGCATAATCTATACTCAGAACACATGAGGGTACTATATAGTGGCTAGGGAGTGCTCGTGAGCACAGCCTGTTTTTGCTTGTGAGATGTACTTGGACTGGGATGGCACAGGTGACTGCGGTTACCTGGCGTTCATTGAGGTTGAGGGTGGGCAGGTGGAGCGAGCGAGTGTGCGACGTCTTCCAGTCCACGGGCATCACGTTGCCGTAGTTGTCCGTCAGAGTGTTCCACACCCTGGAAACACAGTGGGGATGTTACACACACACGTCCATTTTCAACACCATATCTTTAATGTCAGTCAGTCTCATTAAATTTTAGCCAGCTAATGTTTCTGACAGGATTGAGCTTTGTATTTGCTACATTTTTAAAAAGCACTTCCCAACAGATGGTGATTAGGGTCCACAGCGGTGCAATAACAAAGATACATAAATTATGAATAGAACACATTAAAAGAAACTCAAATGAAGAATCCATCACCAATTTCAGAATAAAAACATTGCAAATGCACTAAATGTTTGAATACAAACTACAAAAAAATATTTTAAAAATTATTTCAGAATCACAAAAAAAAAAGTTTTAGAATAAAATAATTTACTTACACTTTTAGCTATTTTTTAAACTACTCAATTTCAGGATAAATAAGGTATTTATAAGATTAGGAAGTTAAAATATTAAACACAATTTCGAATACAAATTAAAAATCATTACAATTTCCTACAATGAAATAAAATGCTGAAATATAGAATAAAAATAAAATTAAAAATTGCCTTTAGAATACATTTTAAAAAATGTTGAGATTAAATTAGAAATTACAAAAAATTTAAGTAATATCATTGAGTATTTTTACACCCCCCCCCATAAAATCAGTCAATTTCAGAATTAAGAAAAATATGTCAGTGTACAATAATATTTTGGAAAATGCACTACTAACATTAAGAAATTTTTAACGTATTAAAAAATGGGTAATTTCAGACTAAAAAGTTCATTTTAACATTTGTGAAAATGCACTAACATTAGAACATTTGGAATATATTAAAATAAGGCAATTTCAGACTAAAAATGGCCAGTATACCCAAGATTACAATAAATAATGAAATAAATGAAAACTCAATAATAAAACAACTACAATTGTAAATTTAAGTGTTTTTTTATATGAGGCAAGAGGCATTGAAACACATAAGAGCAACAATCCATTTTAAAACAACATTTTGTTGTTTACAAGGCAGACACTAAAACTATGCAAGGCTGGAGCCATCTGGCATCTGAGAAGAAAACCGCAAGTGGTCTCAAACTCAGAGTGTGCATTATTCCAAATAATCTGCAGCACATTTGACAGAGGACAATCACGGCTAAGCAGATGGTGGTGGAACTAAAAAATGTTTAGACCGAGAATGCGAGAAGGAAAACATCCTATTTTCCGACTACGAAAGGCTTTAAGAATCACCCAAAACTAGGGCAGCAACTCACAGAAATTGTACAGTAATTTCTTTTGAGAACATCGTGTGAATGGTGAGAAATGTTTCTGTCGAGAGAATACTCAAAACTTGATTTGACCAATTGAGACAACGGTTGTGTCTCTGAGACCCTCCACCATAATGAGGCGCTTTAATGCGGACTTGTTCGTTTTCAGTGAGTTCTTGACGTTTTATCATTTTGAACAGGAAAGGGAGATTTTAAACTGAATTCATCTTTGAATGGATTAATTGATTGTTATGTGAATGTTGAAGAGCATTCACACGATTTGAATACTGTATTTCGTTGATTATTCGAATACCTCGAATAATTGGACTACAAAAACAAAAAAAGTTTGCCTCAAAGCTGAGCTGTGATCATTTTTTCCACTTGGGCCCATGTTACTGCAGACTCTCAGAAATAAGTTGGCTTGCCTTGCAACAGCCAGCTCTACACGCTCATTCGCTGACACCCACATCACTCACCAGGCCAGGACCCCGCCATTTAAAGCCACACACATTCAAAGTCACCGATACTTCAATGTAGAATGTGAGGATAGCGACTCCAAATGGACAAAAATAATGTTGCATGTTTTGTATTGGCGGCATTGTTGTTTAATAATGCAAAAACATTTTATTTGAATCCAATTACTCAAATAATCGTAGAATAATCGATTTTAAAAATGTTTGATAGCCCTAGCCATATATTCTACATTACAACAATTCAATGAATTTCACAGCATTTCAGTTCAGCAACAGCTTTGCAACATTCACACACAGTTTTTACACAAATCTTCTCTACTTGTTGTTACTCCACCAATTTTCACCGTTTTACTCCTTTCCACATTTCTCCACCAATTCAAACCATTCCAACTTCAAAATATTCACCTTGTTCAGAACCTCTAGGGAACTATTTTCCATCCATCCATCCATTTTCTGAGCCGCTTCTCCTCACTAGGGTCGCGGGCGTGCTGGAGCCCATCCCAGCTGTCATCGGGCAGGAGGCGTGGTACACCCTGAACTGGTTGCCAGCCAATCGCAGGGCACGTACAAACAAACAACCATTCGCACTCACAGTCACACCTACGGGCAATTTAGAGTCTCCAATCAATGCATGTTTTTGGGATGTGGGAGGAAACCGGAGTGCCCGGAGAATACCCACGCAAGCACAGGGAGAATATGCAAACTCCACACAGGCGGGGACGGGGATTGAACCCCGCACCTCAGAACTGTGAGGCTGACGCTCTAACCAGTCGGCCACCGTGCCGCCGGAACTATTTTCCACTTTCCCCAAATTCCTCCTCGACCCACAATTCCCATAAAAACAATTCCTGTTGAAATTTTCCAAATTTAATGCATCCTTCCATATTTCACAACTTATTCAACTGACTCAAAACATTCCAACTACAACTGTTCAGCTCATTCAGGACATACACAGCGCTATTTATAACATTCCCAATTTCCGAAATCAAGAACTATTTTTACATATTTACCTTCTCCTTCCACAAGTCTCGCACTGTACACGTCATCAATTTCACAGTACCACTACCTATATCTGTTCACTCTTCATCATTCACACAGACGCGCAACAGAGAATGAATTATGTAGTTAATTTGTGTGGAAGTTCTGCAAGTCAATGCGACGACATCCATGCGAGGATGCTTTGTGTTCACGTGTCATCGTTTGCTTTCTCGCTCGCTGACACACAGCGCTTATTTATGTAATGCCCATGTTTCTCCCTGAGGTGTTGTGCGCAGCTTGGGAAGAGAGGAGGGTGCTAGTGGTGTTTTTCTATATAGGCCAAAGGCTTATTTTGTGGTGCCTTGAGCAACGGACGCCCGGCCAAAAAAAAAAAAAAAAACACAATTAGCTTCGCTGTGACAGCATTAAAAAAAAAAAAAAAAAAAAAAAAAAAAAAAACAACAACAACATGCTCTACATTGCGAGGCTGCAGTAGTCCTTAAATATATTCATCTGGATGTTCCTCCTACATGTTCACATTGTCTTTTTTCCCACACATCTTTCTTGTTAACCTCGCTCGTTTGTTTTGTTGGAGAACTCCTTAAACGGCAGAGCACCTCCTGCCAAAGTGCATTCATGCGGAAAAGACTCTCTGGGTTACTTTGGGGCTGCTGTCCAATTATTCCACTAGCTTTTCCCCCCCTCTCTAATTGCTATTCTATCCGTGAATCAATGTTGCCGTGCTTTACAGTATATCTAACATTTTAAACAACTGTAGTTGTGAAAACAATTTGAGTTGGCTCAACTTTGGCAAGAAAAATGTGAATTTAGTTTAAAATCACCCATTCGTAGTCAAAATGGTCAAACAGCAGGAGTTGAACTAAAATATTCAAGAAGGGTAATCTACCAAAGAGAACTCGTACATATATAAATATCACATTTGATTATAAAATTTATAAACAGAAAAAATGAAATGAAAAAAATTTGTTCGTATAAAGATGTAACCACAACTGACATCATGCATACAAGTGGACAGAGAAATCGGAAAATAGGACATTTCTCAAAAATAAATAAATAATACTGGTGGAAAAAATATATGATTGTTGTGAGGATGTTTTGAGAAAAAAAAACAATCAGACTTTTCTCGAAAAAACTTTTTTCAAAGACAAGCCTTTTAATCAATATATAGAAGGTGGGGCTATCTATCTATTTACTCAACTGCATAGAGCACCACCACACAGCTGTATTTATAGGTTTTCATTTGGATGTTTTATATTTATGGCCTGAAGTGTTTTTAATACAAATACGTACCGTGCCATAGGCTAACCACTAACACATGCCACTAGTAGCTTCAAAATTCTTGTAAATATTTTCCTGACAAACACAAAACTCTGTGGACTGAGTAATAAGCCCTGTGGAACGCCACCAGTCTTCTACTGAAAAGACAAGAAATTGTGATATTTTCTATTGTACAGGAAAGTAATTGTGACATTTATGTGAAGTACAGTATAATGTAAAAATCTAAGAACCTAGTTTTGAATCTTGTGGAACACCACCAGTATTTATCTACAGTGGGGAGTGTTTTTCATAAAAAATATTTACAGTAATTATAACTTTACTAGGGTGTAAGCGTAGGTTAGTGATTAACTATGGCAAATTGTGACTTTCTTAAATTTGGGTTACGTCTCCGCCGCTACTATTTGAGAAAATATGATGACTTCCTTTTTTTGTTGGAGTCTAGCAACGTGTGTGATTAAATCTACCATTGTCACAGTAGAGCAGTTTGAAGGAGAGAATACCCAATAAGTATGTTTCCGAAGAGTAAGAGCTGGACGTGGGATAGGACTGACCTTTGAGGTGTATTTGTATGTTGGCACGTGAACACACAATTACGCCAGTTCAACGGGCTGAAGCAATCAAGAAAGTGAAACCCCTATCCAGCCATACATCCAAGTTCTATACTGTTCTCATCGGGGTGAGCTGGAATCTCGCCCAGCGGATTTAGGAGGAAAGGCGGGGGACACCCTAACTCGTCGCCAGCAAACCACCAAACATTTTGATAGCAAAAAATCAATTTATGCTTCTCAGCACAAGCACTGTGAATGTTAAAAAAAAGGAAACTATTTGTTTGCAGATAAAAAAATAATTGTTGTGCCAAGTTACCAAAATGAGTATTGTTATTGAGTTTAAGTGACAGGATCACCACCACCGCAAATAGTATCCAGTCCTGTGGGAATCATTGTAAAATATCCACAATTTCGAAATGTATTGACCATGTACACGCATTACAACCCAACAAATTATCAATTACAAATACATCTTTACTGTATTACATTTATTCCTTACTTACCCTATTTTAACAAATTATGGGCTGTTTGTTTGTTTTCAGATCAAAATTGTTTTTTCTATGCATCTTTTGAATGCTAATTTGTCTAGTTTAACTTTACAATTAAAAATAACTATCATTATTATATGTTGTCTATGTGTGTTTAGCAGAATTTTCAATGATAATGAATAGGATTCAAAATAAGACTCAGATCTGGAAAGTTATTTAAGTTTGGAACCTGGATTAAACAAAAAGGTCATACCTAAATTTTTGCAGTGAACTGGCCAGAAATTGGTGCATTTTCACCAGTTTCAAAGATTCGGAACTTTCTTAATATTTATCATAGAACTATACTTAAATCACTAGCATCGTCTTTAAAAGATCTGTCTGATAATATTCATGTCAAAGTTAAAACAAAGAACAAACAAACAAATGTATTCTTCAACAGATATGTTATCTTAACCGAGTCAGGACTGACAGTGTTTGCATTACCTTGATTGAGGCTAAGCTACTCTAGTCTACACTAGCTAACGAGGCTAAAGCGCGCTTAAAAAAAACAAATAAATTGACACTCACTCGTCGTCTTTCAGGTAATTATCCTCCGTGATGGGTTTAATGGGGGCTATGTGCTCCGTGGTGGTGTTATAGTTGCGGAAGCACACGGTCAGCTTTTCGTCGAAGTCGTGGACGAGGTCCTCCATGGACTGGAAGCTGCAGATCTCCCCCGAGAAACTGTTGTCCAGGTCGGACAGATCGTCAAGGCCCCCCGCTGCCGCCGCCGAACCACCGGCGTCAAGCTGGGCGGACGACTCTTTGAATTCGTTGAAGTCCTGCCAGTCCTCGTCGAAGTGGGCTAACGGAGCCGCCGCCATGTCTGCCGCGCGGTGCTCGTCGAGAGCTTGCGCGAGGAACGGTGCGTGGTTTTGGGCTTCGAGACGCTGGGATGTGACTACTCACTGGAGGTGGAGGGGAAAGGAGCCGAGATGGTGACGTCACCAATACACGCAAATTCTCCTCCACAGCCGAGTTTCACCGAACGCGAACTCTATTTTTTTGTGTCAAAAAACGTATATAAAATTTGGGGGAACCATTTATACATTGCAGCAAAAAAAAATAAAAAATAAAAATGCTGATTTTCACCGAACGTGGGATTTGCTTATTTTTGTGACAAAGAAAAAATACATAGGCTACAATTTAGGACAGTTCTTCTAAAGGCAGCCAAAAAGTGTACTTATCTTAATTCTCTCTCTCTCTCTCTGTGTATATTTATGACTCATGCTTTGGTTTACTACAGATGGCTATACTGTACAAACAGTACAAAGAAAAAGTCTGAGACTGTCAGAGTGACAGTAGAAAATTGTGTGTGAGGAAGCTGAGAACCGAAGCCATCAAGTAATAGGACCGGCAACAGAACGAGAGAGGGACTTATTGCATGGCAGAGCCAATCAGCATTCGAGATGGCTACAACTAGTGGTGGACGAATCGAACCCAATAGCGATAATATCGATACCGAATCAGTTTTGGTATCGGATCGATACTATCTTGGTGAGACCGATATAGTGGATTCAGGTTCGCTCTTGTATGCACTGCTGCGATTTCGTCCAGGCACACTTTGCTCCTCCTCCCCCCTCCTGTTTCATCACATGACTTCGCACCGCAAAACAAGCAAGCAAGCCGCCGGATTGAGTCTACCCGCCCACCAGCACATGCACAACGCATGCATCCACAGAGATACAGAGAAGAAGAATGGCAGAGGAAGATGGCTATAGAGTACAGAGATAACACCACAAATTTATGAGCACATGAAAAATCATGCAAAATAAAACTGCAAAAAAATTCCTAATTCCTTCCTGGGTTTTAACTATTTAATAGTAAAAAAGGAAAAGCCACAAAAACATTTAAGGGTAATAAAAATAGAGATTTAGCAATTCAGTACAAATTTAGATGTTGCAGCTACCTTAATTATTGAAAAGTATCAGTATCGATATTTGCGATAATGCCCTATTATTTACTTGGTATCGAATCGATACCATAATACACAGTATCGGAAGACACTAGCTTCAACTTCAGGAAAAAAAAAAAAATGTTTTCCATGTGTTACAGTTTTGTTATAAGGTTTTTGGAGAATAAAATTACTGTGTTCATAAATTGTTGTTTTTAAACAAAATAACGTTTTATGTGCTTGAGGTTTGTGCCTACGTGAGCTTTATGTTGTGTGAGAGAGGTAAATGTTATTTTGGGCTATATGTCACTTCATAGTTTCTAATCTTTGCACACTTGTCCAGAAATGAACAGTAGGGAATATTCCCAACCCATCAAATCTGCATCAGAGTAATCTTTTTTTGATTTGTTTTCCAAAAAACTGAATACTTTATTGAAAATATGCATACATGACACTTTTCCTACACAATACAAAACAGTACAATCACATCTGCAAATAACACATATACACCCCCACACACACATCCCACCCCACGCTCAAGGAACTTAGATACTCCAGTAAGCCCTTAGTACTTAAACCCCCCAAATGTTTCTAGAGAACTAAGACATGAAATTAAAATGAATCTCTTGGTAAACCTTATGAGGAGACAACAGATTGCATTCAGACACTGCGTATGACAGAAACATTTGAGAATTTATTGCATAACCTTCATATCCCACATTACTAGTACACTCTTTGTACTCACTAGTAAAACAATTCCACACACTCGTAGACCAATTGTCTTACTAGTAAAATGTTTGCACAACTCTGGCGTTTCTGCACACTAGGACAACTACATTACTAATGATGTAAAACTGCACATAAGATGACAACTGCAGGCTACAAGTACTACCAATGAAGCGCTAGATGCACATAGTAACATAGTTGTTCTACTAGTGATGACAAACAGTGTACTAGTACGTGGACAATTTAGTGCACTTGTCAAACAACTACGTTATTAGTTAGGCAAAACTTAACTAGTGGACATATGCGTGCTACTAGTGATGATGATAATTGCTACTAGTTAACATCTAGCGCTTCACTGGTAGTACATAGCACACAGATGTCAAGTAGTGCCCAGTTTTGTGTTGTTAGTAACAAGTAGTTGCCCTTGTAGTGGAATTTTTTTTACTACGAAAACATCGTTGTTCAATGCACTGATTTGTCTTACTAGTGAGGACAAAGAGTGTACTAGTACATGGCCCTAACTAGTAGAATTTTACATCACTAGTAGTAATAGGAGCACAGTTGTCAAATAGTGCAGTTTTGCCTCACTAGTAACATTTACTTGTCCTCCTAGTATGCATGTCCTAATAGTGACGACTAGCACATTGACAATTCATCCCACTAGTCATTATGTTCTTAGTGAGGCAACACTTTGCAGTAGTGGGCATCTGCATGCTACTAGTACTACTAGTGAAGTGCTAAACGTTAACGAGAATTTTATAATGTCACTAGTGATATCAGTAGCACATAGTTGTCAACTTGAGCCAAACGCAGTTTTGCCTCACTAGTAACATGTAGCCGTCCTACTAGTAAGGACAAAGTGCATACTAGTACTGTATATGGACCTTAAGTTGGATATCAACAATATTGAATAAATGCTCAAATGACTTTATTCAATATCTAGCTTAAGGTTGCACCAGCAGGCAAAAAAAGACAAGCAGTGGACAAAACATTACTAATAAGACAGTCAGTCTACTAGTGCACTAAATGATCTTGACTAGTGGGGCCAAACCACATACTAGTAAAAAAAGGATATGAAATAAATGCTCAAACGCGCGTCACATTTTGGAATCCATTCTGCTGTCCAGGAGCTGGGATGAGGTGCAGGCATCGAAACGAAGAGACCTGCTTGGGCAACATCCCCTTTCAAGTGATTTGGCTTTGACAAACATGGAGAATGGACAATGGCACACAGAGAGCTGTCAGTCAACTACACACACGTGCAATTATTAAACCTTTTTTTGTTTTTGTTTTTAAAGGCGAGGGGTGGATCGTTTTAACCTGATCTGATTTTTGGGTAACACTTCCAAACAGGTGTTACTGTGCATATCGCATGTTAGGAGACAAAATGCAACATAATACAACAACAAAAAAAGAATACAAAATAATAAGAAAGAGTCCAAATGTATGGTTATACTTTAATATGATCATACAGGGGGGAGATAATATAATATGTTGGAAAAAAATAAAATAAAATATTCAATAAAAACAAGACAGAAAAGCACTGTTTCTGAAACTGTTTTTTCTTTTTTAAACTGTATCTCAGTCTGTGGCAAAATCATCATCAGATACCCTGAAAAAAGGGGCAGGGAAGAAAGCTTTTGAATGGATACTGACCACTGGGAACCACTGAAAAGTTTGGCCATGCCCAATTTGCAAAAATCAGTCATAGATGAATTAGCAGGGGGCTCAAATTAAACAGCGAACACCATGACAACCTCTCCAACTTGACAGTAAATTAATGAGAGAAAGGGGAAGTTTTGTGTGTGTGTGTGTGCTGTGCGTGTGTACGACTATACAAACAGGAAGGCAGTTTTGTGTGTGTGTGTGTGTGTACGTTTTAAGTCTAGAAACCGCAAACTCGCCGAGTCGTTGCTCCAGTCAGTACAATCGTTGACCTCCGATTAAAAAAAGTGAGCCTTTTTCTTCCAACTCATTTGAACACAGTGCAGTTCCAATGCCACATGGAGTTAGTGTAAAAAATAATAATCCCATATTTTAAAAAAAATAATAAAATATAAAATGGCTATCAAGTATTCTTTTGTTCCACAGATAGAGGTCCAAATGGCTTTGGATAACTTAGAATATATTTTTTTTAAATCATCTTTTACAATTTTACTAAGGATTAAGGAAGTTTGGACGGGGGGGGGGATCTTCTGCTGGTGTCAATTGAACACAGTCACGCACACACATGGAATGACATTGGAGCATTTATTCCACATCCTTCATTTCCACTTTAAGGTCCATGTAATTGTACACTCTTTTCCCTCACTAGTAAGACAATAGAGCACAACAGAACGACAAGGGCCCCTAGTAAAATGAGTGGGTCTTAGTAAAAAAAAATTCCACTACTGTATGACATTTTTGCACACTAGTTGAATGACTACGGCGGCGAACTAGTAGAAAAACTACACGTTACTAACGAGGCAAATCTGTGTACTAGTTGACAACTGCATGCAACAAATACTACTTGTGGCATTATAAAATTTAAATAGTTAACATCATGGGATTCACTAATAATACCAGGAGCATGCAGATGTCAACTACTCCATAGGTTTGCCTCACTAGTAACATAGTTGTCCTACTCGTGAGCAGAAATGTCCAAGTAAGACCCAGCTGCTCTACAAAGGATGTTAACCAGTAGAATTTTATGTGACTAAGAGTATCAGTAGCACACGGATGTCAATTAGTGCAGTCTTACCTCGCTAGTAACACGTAGTTGTTTTATTGGTCCGCCTTACTCGTTCTACTAGTCTGCAGAAACATCATACAGTAGTGCAAAGGTAGTGGTGGGGGAAAAAAAAAAAAGTTACTCATAAGACTGGCATTCTAAGAGCTTGCAGAATTTATTTATGAGTGATAAAAGAGTATCATAAAACATGAATAATTCTGCGCACTAGTCGAACAACTATATCTTACTACTGAGGCAAAATTGTGCACTAGTTGACATACCACTACTAGTGGTTAAGGTGTTAACTAGTAAGGTTTTGTCACTACTAGTACTAGTAGCACGCAGTTGTCAACTAGTGCATAGTGTTGCCTCACTAGTAGCATGTAGTTGTACTACTACGTCAAAGTTGTCCTACTAGTGAGGACAAAGTTCATACTAGTAGACCGACCTTAAGGTGGTTATAAAGGATATCGAATAAATGCTCAAACAGCTTTATGGAAAACAGTAGTACAACAGTTGTTCTATTAGTGTGTCAAATTATCTTACTAGTGAGAACAAAGAGCATACCAGTACATGGACATTAAGCTGCATTAAAAGGACATCAAATAAATGCTCAAACTGGTTTATTAAATATCCTTGATATCCAGGATAAGGTCGTATGAGTATGCCCAAAATGGCACTAGCAGTGGACTAAACATTACTAGTGAGACACAGTCGGTCTACTCGTGCACTATATTGTTTTACTACTGCCTTCCACTACTGCATGACACGTCTACACTCGGGTGGGAAAACTTTACTAGTTGGGACAACTACCGTATATGTTACTAGTGAGGCAAAACCACACGTGGGCATTTTGGTGCCACTAGTAGGGTCCAAGAGGCTACTACTGTTTGACAAATGCCTACTAGTTGGGCCTACTAGTGTGTTAATTTAGTATGAGTTGGCCAAATGTGGCACTATGAGTGGAAAAAGAACATTACTAGTATGACACAGTTGACCTACTACTAGTGCACCGAGTTGTCTTACAAGTGAGGACAAAGAATGTACTAGTACATGGCCCTAAAGCTGGAAATCAAGGTTATGGCATAAATGCTCAAATGGCTTTCCCTACACACATGCACGCACACTTGCACGCAACAACAGAGGAGAGGGAGAGACAGCAATGTGCGATGGGAAGCGTGTTTGTTTACTTTTGGCAGGAGGTCACAGTATATGTCTCGAAAATTAAGCCCCTCCTCCTCCCATGCACACACACAAGCACACACACTGATATGCAGCATCCCCCTTGTTTAGGTAGATGCAATTGTGCAGCAGCGAACGTCATGAAAGGGTAGAGGTGCGACGGGTGGGGGCTGGGAGAGGACCGTTCTCGCTAGTTTTGTCAGAGAAACAAAGTAGAATCTAGATTAATCTACCGCTGTCTTTAAAAAAATAAAAAATAAATTTCACCGTAAACGTGTGTGTGTGAGTTGTAAGCGGAAGAAACACTACTCGCAAAAAGTTTGGAATATTGGGCTTTCAGGTGAATTTTCAAAACAAACCTAAAATACTACAGTGGTGCCTTGATATATGAGTTTAATTTGTTCTGCGAGCAAGCTTATATCTAAAAAAAACCGTATCGCAGATCATCTTGAAATGAACGGAACTGCAGCACTGCAAAAACACAAATACCTAGTAAATTTGTCATTTTTATTGAAAACACCTAGTGTACTTATTTTAAGACAGTTTTGAAATTTTTCTAAATTTTCAGAAAGGCCACAAGACTTATCTTATTTAGGAAGCTTATGAAGTACTAGCTTCCATTGGCAGATTTGATCACTTAAAACATTTTGTCTTTAAAATACGTGAACAAAATCTGCCACTGGAAAGCCATATCAAGTTCACCCGTATAGGTTATAGTCCATTTTAGGTTCATACTGAAATCCGCCAAAAATTCAAACGTGTTTATAAGTATGCCCAATATTCAAACTTTTTTGAGAGTAGTAGTATACGTTACAAAAACGTTGTCCCTCCACCATTCTTTTCAATGGAGACTGGCAGACGAGACAAATGGATAAATGCCATCCAATCACAACAGCTGAACTGTGAGGGGATCTTGAAAACTGGTGGAGAGGGGTGGGGGATAAGGGTGTTCTGCTGCTCACCCGTTGGTGGTGGTTGCATCCTCGTTGAACTGGGGGGTAAGGGGCGGACCAGGTGGGTCTGGATTTTATTTTTGTTAATTTTTTTTTTTTTTTTGATGAGGACACCAAATTGTCCATAATCAAGGTCTGTTGGGATGTTTCTGCGTCCCAGTATCAGTCTGCTCTGTCACTTTTTGTCTTGGTGGCTTGCACTTTTTTTTTTTTTTTTGCCTCGGCGTACTTTTTGGGTTGGTGTAGAGATTGGATTTTTACTTTTATATTGGTGGGTTCTTGCGAGATAAGTGTCCATCAACTGTCCATGTTACTGCAGTTCTCTGGGGAGACAACAAGAACAGCACATATGTTAGGATTTTTTTTAACAAGGCTTTAATTGTAAAATTACAAAAGATTTCATGAGCGATTGAGGTAGGAAGTGTAGAAATACATTAGAACATTATTGAGTCGCAAATTTTCCTTGCTGCCAATCTATGTAATTTTGTGCTCTTTCTGGAATGCCCTAAAATGGCTCCCAAATACCCTGATCCTTCCAAAAGCAAACATTTCAACTTTACAGGGAACAGCAAGTGCTGCGACTGGAGATTCCAGTCGAGAATCGTCAGGCAGGCAAGGATACTTGCGGGGTTGACGCTAGGGCTGGGCGATATGGCCCAAAACAATACAAATCGAATCCCTTCGAGGGATACGGTATATACTGTATATCACGATTATAAACTTAAGTGTAAAAATTGCAGTGGAATTATTTCTGAATGAGTTGTATAGTCCTAAAGCAAAGCTAAATTGATTTTAAAAAATGATTAACATGAAATTTTGAGAACATTGAGTCCAGATCTCAAATTTCAAAATAAAAATGTTGCACTGTGGTACAAAAAAATAACAACAACAAATGACATTGCTGTTATTTTAAATACTTAATCAACTATAAATATATAACTTTTGATTGCTCCTCCTTGCTGATGTACAGTAGGCAGTAACATACTAATTCATTTCCGGGTTTTGGACATGTCTTGTGTGCTTACTATGTAGCTCACAGGTGTCAAACTGGTGGCCCAGGGGCCAGATCCGGCCCGCCAAATCATTTTCTGTGGCCCGCGAAAGCAGCTCAAAATTGCTCATTGTGTTCCTGTGTAATAACATTGAGCTATTTGCAAGCATTTTTTTGTTACCAATTCCCCTTTCAAAACACGTGTAATAGTGGAAAAACTTGTTTTTATAGGCTTCTGATTTCAAAACTAGTTCCTCATCAATGTGTTGTGTATACTGTATGTTATTATAGGTGGTAATCGTTTGTTTATTTGGGTTCACAGTTGTAGTGGCCCTCCGAGGAAAGTCATAACTATGATGTGGCCCGTGACAAAAATGAGTTTGACACCACTGGTGTAGCTGTTGTATTTTATTTAGTTATTTATTAATTTACCTGCTAACCTGGTGGTCATATTCGGTTAATTCTCCACTGTAACACAGTTCTAGAAAGTCTTTTGTGCAAAGTGTAGTGTACCACCCAAGCACTTAATTCCATTTTTTCACTGACTACATTTTGCGATAGATTAGCGGCTAGCATGACTTCTCCGTTTTCTATTAATTACTCCACATCCTCCTTTAATGATAAAATTACTTGTCAGACGTTTTGCTTATTTGCCATTTATTTTGTGGCTTTGCAGAGCAGCTTTGCACCGTGGAAGGACAGTGTTTAGCCGTGCTGGGCTATCCAACCACATCTTGGAGCTAGGCGGTGCAGCGCAAGATTGTGTAGCGCCAAGCATTCCCACGATTGTTCCCGAGCAGTGGGGTAAGCAAGGAGGAAGGGATGGCTCAATGTGGACGTACCGTTTTATTAACAAGCTCGGATCTGGTTAAAAAAAACAACAACAAAAAACAAAACATGGTGCTGGAAACTCCTCCAGCTCAATGGGTAGACCTGCTTTCAGTCATTTTCACACTGAGGCAGATACAATGATGTCATCAACAAGTGTTACCACGATTGGTCGGTAGAGTCCAAATATATACCAGTAGGGCAAATTTATACAGCCTAACGCAGGAATATCAAACTCATTTTAGTTTGCGGGCCAAATTCACCACAATTTTATCTCAAGTGGGCCGGACAAGAATATTTGTGGTTTAAAAACCACAAATATTCAAGCAACAACTATTCAACATTTTCCACATTGTTTTGGTGCAAATAATTGCAAGTACATTTATTGATTATTATCTTGTTGCAAATTATACGAGCAGTCTGAATTTTTCAACAAAAACGATTTCCACAGTATTATGAATCATTGAGCGTGCACAATTCAGTGCATGAAAAAAAAACCCTAAAAGTTCCACCAAACCAACCTCTTTTGAACTGAAGCTTCTGATTTAAATTTTTTAATATTATACAACCAATATTATATATTTTGTATATATAATATACATGTAGTGCGAAGGTGGCACAGTAGTTTATATTAGTGTGCTCCTGAAACCTTTGGCCTTCGCTAGTGTTGTGCTCAAGACCAGAGCCTACCGAGACCAAGACAAGAAAGACCAAGACTGAGACAAGCCGAGACTGTGACAAGACCAAAACCATAAAAATCCATTTTAAAAACCATGACAAGGTTGAACATTTAAAGTGCATTCACTTTATAATTCAATCTTTCTTATAAATACAGTTAATAAATAAATTGATAGCCAAAAACACGGTGTCTGCAACTCTTTCAAAGCACAACATGCAAAATGTCCCCCCAAAAAAAAAAAAAAAAAAAATATATATATATATACACACACATTCATACATACATACACACACACACACACACGCACACACACACACACAAATAACCTTAATTCTTTCAAAAAAGTAAACATTTGTTTTTAAAAATTAAGATTTGAAGAGCTTGGTTACATTTAAGAAACAAAAGCGACTACAGCATTTGGTAACATAAACATGCACAGTGGGGTCTCATAATAATTATTATGAGATCGCACCATACAAAGAGTGAAAATCTAGCCAATTTAGTTGCCCTAAACCTCAGCCAAAGTATAACATGTTGTATATACAAGACCAAGACTTTTGGGAGACAAGACCTTGAAAATGTGGTCTCGAGACCAAGACACGTTTAGAGTGTTACAACACTAGCCTTCACAAGTGCATCAATGCCTATGTGTTTAATTGTTGTCACCGCGCCCTCCTGTGGAAAAAAATAGCAACAACGGTTACTTTTACTGAAAAATAGCAGTGAATGTGTTCTCCATCCCCACGGGCCGAATTGAACATGCGGGCCGAATTGAACATGCTTGACACACCTGGTCTACCGCGCACACCTAGTTGACACCGGAGAAAGCAGGTTGGTGAACTTCTCGAGATGATGCAGAGAGGGGTCGGGAATGCTATTAGCAGTGGTACAAGTGAATTGTATTTGACCTACAATTGGCTGGTGACCTTCCCAGCATGCACCCTGCCTTTCATTGCAAAGTCAGCTGGGATAAACTCCAGCTCAACCGCAACCCTAATGAGGACAAACACTATAGAAAATGGAAGGATAGATTACTTCCCATGTATTCTCATGGGAAATAATCATTCGCCCCCACATTGCCAGTACCGTTGAGTCCGTCCGCCTCTTGCGAGTCGAGGAAGGGCGCTGGCCCCCAGACGCGCACTGTGCCGTCGTCCGAGGCGGACGCCATGAGTCCCGGGATGGTCGGGTTCCAGCTCACGCAGTTTACGGTGCGCGTGTGGCCCGTCAGCTCAGCAATGGGAAGCTCGCCCCGCCGGTGCCAAATGTACACTTTATGGTCTGCGGGAGAAGAGAAGCAACAAACAAGAAGAATGAACAAATGAATAAAGAAATAAATACTCGTTCTTCCTTTATAGAGTTACAAAAATGTGTCCAAAAGACATGACTTCTTTTTAAGTTGGTAGATAGGAAGCAACAAGACAACAATAAGGAGAGAGTGGGTGATATAGGTTACCCTCAAGGACTTTTCACACTGGAGGACCAAAAGTCCAATAAATAAAGTCATTCATTATTTAATTATTTAAATATTTTATTATTGCAGTAATAATGTTTTACTTATATGTTAGTTATTTCACTGGTCTATACATAATTAAATAAATATTGAAATAATTAAATATTGAAATAACTGAATACTTACTGAAATAGTTTAATATAAAATAATTCAGGATGGGCGGCACGGTGAACGACTGTTTAGAGCGTCAGCCTCACAGTTCTGAGGACCAGGGTTCAATACCCGGCCCCGCCTGTGTGGAGTTTGCATGTTCTCCCCGTGCCTGCGTGGGTTTTCTCCAGGCACTCCGGTTTCCTTCCACATCCCAAAAACATGCATTAATTGGAGACTCTAAATTGCACGTAGGTGTGACTGTGAGTGCGAATGGTGGTTTGTTTCTATGTGCCCTGCGATTGGCTGGCAACCAGTTCAGGGTGTACCCCTGCCTCCTGCCAGATGATAGCTGGGATAGGCTCCAGCACGCCCGCGACCCTAGTGAGGAGAAGCGGCTCAGAAAATGGATGGATGGATGGATGGATAATTCAGGATACATCTGATTATTCAATTATGTATTTATTTTAATTAACAGTACTTAAAAAATGTGGTACAGTATCATTTTCACCAGCGGGAAGCCGCAGTACTTTTTGGGTACTGGTACACCGTTCAACCCCACTCTAGTTGCCCAAATGTTGCACAATTTGGAGTCCAACCAACTTTTTGTGGCCAGATATGCCTCAAGCAGTTTTCTGCTCAAATAAGCACATTAGAAGAGTCAAACATACAAAATGGTAGTTAATAGCACAGGGAGTGAAAATTTATGAATAACATACATCCAGTAGATATTACTAGGTACATCTCAATAAATTAGAACATAATAGAAAAGTTCATTTATTCCAGGAGTTAAATTAAAAAAGTTCCAATTGAAATATTTAACTGTGTATGAAGTGAATCTATAAGAGTTTCACTTTTTTAATTTAACTACAGAAATAAGTTTTCCACAATATTCTAATTGATTGAGATGCGCCTGTATATGCAGGTTGATGCCCATTTGTGATGTTTCTCCCATAACATGACAATTGACAATTTTTTAACTAATTTGTTGTCAAATAGATTTTTAAGCACTTTTGCACAGAATTCCCATTTTCTTTCCAGGTACCCTAAATGGTGATACTGCAAAAAAAGAAATGTACAGAGCTTTTGAGTAGAAGACACAGTAAAAGATTAGGCTCTTGTATACTGTACCTTCGCTGCCGCTGGCAATAAAGTCTTCATTGTGTCCTCCGAAGCAGGAGTGGATGGTGTAGAAGCCCTGGGTGACACCTTGGTATTTCCTGACCAGCACTCGGTCCTGTAGGTCCCACAAGTGCACTCCCTAGGAAGCGTTAGATGGACCACTGATTACTGGATGTGTACATTATGACAGTTGAAGGAGAGACTGTCTGCTCACCTGAGTTGCTACATTTAACACAGCTAATCTTCCGTTCTTGGAAACAGTAAAAGACATGATAGGGTGGTCTTCCTGGACTCTGTGGGGCAAATAAACCAATCACAACAAATTAGCTACTGTGTTTTTTGGGGGGTAATTTTACAAAATGTTTTTATTCACAGGTTTTCATTTTCATAGCAGACTTCCCCAAATTGCCAGCCGTTTTAAAGCAGTTTGATTGATCTTTCAAGACCTGCAGAATACTAATACCTTGACAAAATAAGGACCCAAAACATTTTTTTTCTAGCGTTTTCCATTCTTTAGTAGTCAACAGTAGTACATGGGTTGTCGTTGACATTTATATTTGTTAACTGTAATCTCATAGTTTACCGCCACCAACGTATATATAAACTATATTGTCAAAAGTATTCGCTCACCTGCCATGACTCACATGAATTTAAGTGACATCCCATTCCTAATCCTTAGGAATAGGAAGTCGGTCCACCCTTTGCAGCTACAGTGCCGTGAAAAAGTATTTGCCCCCTTCGCAAATTATTCTATTTTTGCAGTTTCCCCACTTTAAGATCATCAAACAAATGTAAATATCAGACAAATCTAACCCAAGTGAACTTGCATTTTAAGTTCACTTGGGTTATATTTATTTTTTAAAAAACATTCAAAGTTACCTGGCCTTGTGTGAAAACGTAATTACCACCCTTGTTTAATCATGAATTAATTGTGGCAAATATTGACATATTTATTTTCACAATCTCATTTTCTCTGCTTTCTGGTCAAAAATAGTTTTTGGGTGAAACCAACCCATGTTCTATTGCTGATTACTAAATATTGGAAAAAGCTAGACAAACACTTTTTTTTCTTGAAAAGGGGTCTACTCTTTCTTTTGGTAAGTTTAGTACTTATACTGTCACAAAACACATTTTCAAATTCTCTAAAACGGCTGGCCATATGGGAAACACTGAAAATGGGTAGCAGTCAACAAGTTAACAGGAGAAAATGTGAATTTTTCCGTTCAGCTTCTTTCTCGAGAACAGCAAGTTATGCAAAAAGCACTGAAACATTGAACGGTTGGAAAAGTACATTCAAAAGTTTAGAGGTCAAATTAACTTTACCTTTCACGGTTATTTTGCACTTCAAGTTCATAATAAAATTTCAGCCAAAACCCAATTTTCCAAACTTTCTGCGAGTATTGTACGTAACATGTGAATGCAGACTTTTGCTGTATGCATACATGTTTCTGTCCGCGAGGTCCTCAAAGTTGTATCCCCGAATTCGTTGGTGGGTGTCTGAGGCCAGAACTGTCCTCCCGTCACCCAGGCACCACAGGCACTGGACTCTCACACCCTCCCAAGAGTCCAACAGGTTGCCGTCCAGATCCTGAGGACACACGCCAAACGCTCCGCTTAAAGCTGTAACTGTACACGACACATTACGACGAGCAAATGATGTGCACGTACGCATTGATAGAACTGCCCCCTCTGGCCTCCGGTGACAAAGCGTTTGCCGTCAGGGTTCCAGGCCACGCTGGTCAAACTGTCCTCGTGGGACTGCGACATCTTTGTTCGCAGCTCCCCCGTCTGGTCAAAAGGCAGGATTGACAGGCAGAAGAAGTGTATGGAAGAGAGGAGAAATGGGGGAAGGGGGACAGGGGAAAACATTGAGAGGGAGAAAGAAGAGGTTTTTGAGGACACAGCTTATAGAACGTCTATAATGCATGACTGAGGGTGTTTTTTTTTTTTTTTTTTTACAAAAGGGGCTTCCATAATGCATCCACTATGGGTGCTTTAAAGGAGGCATTATGCACATTTTTACTCCAGTCGTACCTTGACTTCAGAGTTCAATTTGTTCTGTGTTTAAGCTGGTAACTGAATTTATGTGCCTATCAAACCAATTTTTCCCAATGAAATAAATGGAAATGCCATTCAATGGCTGTTCCTAAAACGAGAGCTCTGCTTACCTTTTGGACAAATCTAAGAGACTAGTTGCCCTATCATGGGTGCGGAAAATGTGTGGGGGTTGTCAATATGCAAATTTGCCCCACTGTTAGTTCAGAAAGGCTCACTTATAGACACATTTTCATTAAAGGGAGATAAGTAAAGATTTGATTACTTAATTTCACACTAGATGGGTAGGCAGGCACTCCAGAGACCCAAATATTTTCATATAACCAATTCAAATGTCAGTTTCCATAATATTTTTCATTTAAATTATTTGTACAGCCACATCGTCGCATACCTGAACATTCCAGAGCCACAGCTCAGAGCAATCATCGGGTCCGCAGGCGATCAGGTAGGTGTCGTCGGGGCTCCAGGCAAGGTAGGAAACACCGTACGCATGACCCTCCAGAGTCCGCAGCAGCTTTAGCTGGTGGCTCTCCTGCACAACGGCATCATGAAAGAGGATCATACAGTAATCCCTTGCTTATCGAGGGGGTTATGTTGCGGACAACCCCCACAATGGGTAAAATCCATGAAGCAACGACCCCATATTTTTTGGACTATTTATACATATTATAAAGCTGTATGAACCTCCCCAGACTCTTATTAATCTTTCCCACACTCCTATCAACCTACTCTTATAAAAACTTTGTTTATGCTTGAAACACCTTCTAAACTCTTACCTACTTAAAATACAGGTTTATCGCAACAGTTAACTCTCACGTACCAAGTCTGCTCTGATACAGATAGTCGTAGGTTGCTGCTTGACACAGGCAGGACTACTTTTACGGAGTTAAAAGTCTACTCTCATTGAGGAGCTACGGAACTGCAGTCTGGTCTGGCTGCCTACAACAATTCCAACTCCCACTCCTCCATCGCGCCCACAGTGGACGCGCCACGAACGGCGAAGGAGGAACTAGAAGCGAGGCAAGAGTGTGTGTGTGTATCCGTGAGAAAAATGCCTACTCTAAACCGGTCCGCGGTGCAAAGAAGGTTGGGTAACACTGCTCTACAGTACAGCAATGTAGAGTAGTACTATACACTACGTACATTTTACATAATGTATTTTAATATGTAATACATGCCATGTGTGAATTTTTCTTATTTTTTTGTATACAGTTTCAATGTTTACTGTTTATTTGAATACCAAAAAAATATCGGCATACACTCAAAATCCCACGATCTGGCAAATTATGCGTGATATAAATATGAAAAAAAAAAAAAAAGCAATGCACTGAATCCGCAATAGCTGAAGAGCGATATAGCGAGGGAACACTGTAATACAATAAAAACAAACTATTGTAGACCAAATATAGTGTTCCCCCGGTACAGCTCAATTCTTTGTTCGTGCAACTATGCTCATTTCCATTAGCTCATCTACAGTGTTTTGCATTATATGTTAGCATTAAGCTAGGGGCCTTTAATGAGATGCAAACATATGGTTTGGTTGAACATTTTGGTATTAAATATGCAATGTTTAATTTTCCGGTAAACTTCAACTGGGTGCGACAAGCAGCTTGAAGCAAACACATTTGGCTTCTTATTTACAGAAATGGGTGAGCAAGAGAGTGTGAGCAGGCTGCTAAGGAATGCCTTAAAAATTGTGTTTCAATAAGTTTAAGTGTGTTTTAATAAGTTTATTTGTGTTGAAAGCCTGTGGGAGTTGTATTTTAAAAATGTGTTTTAAATGGTCTCTCAGAAAGATTTTCACCTATTGCGGCTTTGTCTGGAACGTATCATATCCTGTGCAATAAATGGGTTCATTGCACAATTCAAACATAAAATATGGTAGCCCTAATAGTAGAATTTAGAATGTTTGCGTACACACCGGGTCCACCTGCCAAATGATGACGGTGGTATCTTTGGAGCCAGTGGCCAGCTTGGTGCCGTCGTTTGAGAACTTGCAGAACCATACTTCATTACAGTGCTCTGTCAGAATCTGCTGCGTGTAACATGGGAATTGCTTCCTGGGGGAAACAAAAAGAGGAAAAGAAAGGTTTAGGCTCTTTAAATAACATATTGGGGAGCATTGACAGGGGGGATAAAAGTCCAACAAAAAGGTAAAGATAAGATGAGAAAGTAAACAAATAGATCTATAGCAAGCAAGGTCGCCAAACCAATACAGATTCAAATTGCATTGCAACTTCAACACCGCCACCTACAGGATCTGTTCAACATTACAGTGGTATACAAACCTGAATTTCACTGACAAGATCCACTTTCACGCGTATCCGTTGAAAAACGATCTTTAAAATATTCGTCAGCGGCAGAAAATGAATGAGTCAGTGAAATGAGATTTTAAAAAATAAATAAATAAATAAACTAATAGCAAAATTATCAGTGGCTTTTTTGTTTTTTTCATCTTCGCGTCCTAATTGGAAATGGAAAGAACGAATGATACATAGATTGAGTCCAGACCTGCTGCAGACGTGATCGATGAGCAACGACACCGAGTCCAGGCTGCTGTCCAGCTTGGTGTTGTGATAGAGGCAGCGGTCCCTCTGTAGCTCCACCGCCTGCCGCAGCAGGTTCTGCAGCCGCCGCGGGGGCAGCATCACGGATGGTGGCAGGTACGCTGTAGATATCGAGACAGAAGAGCGGCCATTAGTGGTCTGGTTGGGACCGGGAAGAAGACAAATGGCGTCCCCTCACTTTGTAATTTGTCCAGCAGTCTGCAGCGGGAGGCCGTGCCTTTGCCCTCCCACTCCGCCTTGGCCCTTAGATCCTCGGCATGGCTGCACATTAGATACCTGCAAGAAGACACAAGCAATCAAGGACAGTGGTACCTTGAATTATGAGTTTAATTTGGTACGTAAAGCTAATAACTCGATTTACTCAGTCTATCGCATTGAAATGAATTGAAATTGCATTAATCTGCTCCAGCCCCATTTGGTTGGCAACACAGAGCAGGAAGAAGAAACAAATAATTGAATTAAGTCAACTAAGCGACAGCTAGTAACTTGAAAAACTCATAAGTTGGAGCACTTTTAAGACTCCTAATTTGTACAATAGCCCTTATTTTCCATTATTTTTTATAAATTGAAAATCAAGCAGTTCAAGTCCAATAAACCGCTTGAAATAGTTTAAAGTGCTAAACTAAAAGTAAAAAGGAGAGGTAAGTTTACCCAAAACTGAAAAATAATGTACATTTCTGAATTATACAAAAACCCACAGATCCCACACTGGAACCCTTATTTCTTATTCATTCTCTCATTAAATAATTGATATTTGAAAATCAAACACTTTTATCCATATCAGCAATGTGGTACTTGAAATGTAAATGGGACTAAAATTGGATGTAGGCATTAAAACAGAATTGGACACAAGGACCTACAGTGTAAATCCAGCCAAAAAGGTTTGTCAGCAGGGTTTATAGACTATTGCATGTTAGAAGGCTTAAAGAGTAGTAGAGTGGTACCCGCTGAGCACGTGGATGCGGTCTGTGTTGTACTTGAGCGGTGTCAGCTCCCCGCGGAGCACCTGCAGAGCCTCCAGGACTTTGCCATCTTCTAGGTACTCTAAATATTTCTGCTGCAGCAGCAAGAACTTCATACGCTGAACACAAAAAAAAATAAATAAATAAATAAAATAAATAAATAACACCCACATAGGCTACCTTACATAGCCTACATCCCCTCAGGCTTTGTTCGAGTCTACCACCCTTTAAGTTTGTTCATGGCCATTTTTGGCCATGCACAGACAGTCTGTAATGTTTAAGATTTGAAATGTTTTTGTAGGTTTTAAACATCAGTTCTTGGCATTAAAATTAACTATCCCTTAACTTTTTATTTTTTAACTGCTCAAAATGCATTTTTCTGGTGGAATGCACAGGTTGTAAAAAAACCTTAAAATTATACTGCTGCTAATAGCAGCCAGAAGAGGGAACTTCCCCTTCTTAAATTGAAATGTAATTCTTCTCCAGGGTCAACAGAGGGTGTCTCCATTTCCTACAATTTTAATTGTGTCATTCACTTACTCCATTGGCAAGCCATTAAATGCTTCTTTCGGAAAAAAATCACATGAAATCGCTCCCTTTGTGATGAATGACATCATCGGGTAGAAAACAAAAAATATAAAATTTTCAAGCAAAAACTCTACAATGAAACCCATTGTATCCAAATTGAGTGATTCAGTCAATAAGGAATTAAAAAAAATAATAATCATTTTCATAGGTTTGAATTGGTCAAAGGTCACCACGATGGACACAAAAGGTACAATTTGACATAAACAGTATTATATTTATATATTTAAAGAGCTGGAGTTGGAAATGACAACATCAGACGAAAATCCTCACCCTTGGGAAGCTTCATTACTTTAATGGATCTAAAACATTTTTTTTTTTTTTTTAAAAGGAAGTGTGGTGGACAAAAATGGCTAGCATATAGCCCAGAGGATAAGCTTTTGGCTAGCATATAGCCCAGAGGATAAGCTTTTGGGCACATTTTAGCTACTGTAAAAGTGTAAATGACACTCCAGCAAAGCCTTCTGACAATCCATTATCATGGCAGTAAATGTTAATACTTTCTAGAAAACAACAACAACAACAAAAAAAGAACTTTCAGCGTGTCCGAATCCTTCTAGAAAGCCCGGAAGATATTAATGGATCCCTGGTTTCGTGTTTGCGAAAGGCTGCTTACCACAATGGCGTTGGGAGAATGCATCAGTGCTCTCAGTTCGTTGAGATCATTCTCAGCCTGGACAAAAACAAAGCAGTGAGGGAAAAATGGTGAGCGCAGCAGTTTTCATACTCACACTGGGGGGGGGGTCGGTTCGGCAACCTCCGGCTGACGAGAGGTGTAAATACAGTGGGTACGGAAAGTTTTCAGACCCCCTTAAATTGTTCACTCTTTGTTATATTGCAGCCATTTGTTAAAATCATTTAAGTTCATTTTTTCCCTCATTAATGTACACACAGCACCCCATATTGACAGAAAAAAAAAACAGAATTGTTGAAATTTTTGAAAAACTGAAATATCACACAGCCATAAGTATTCAGACCCTTTGCTGTGACACTCATATTTAACTCACGTGCTGTCCATTTCTTCTGATCATCCTTAAAATGGTTCTATAGCTTCATTGGAGTCCAGCTGTGTTTGATTATACTGATTGGACTTGATTAGGAAAGCCACACACCTGTCTGTATAAGACCTTACAGCTCACAGTGCATCTTAGAGCAAATGAGAATCATGAGGTCAAAGGAACTGCCTGAAGAGCACAGATGCAGAATTGTGGCAAGGCACAGATCTGGCCAAGGTTACAAAAAAATGTCAGCTGCACTTAAGGTTCCTAAGAGCACAGTGGCCTCCATAATACTGAAATGGAAGACGTTTGGGACGATCAGAACCCTTCCTAGTGCTGGCCGTCCGGCCATACTGAGCAATCGGGGGAGAAGAGCCTAGTGAGAGAGGTAAAGAAGAACCCAAAGATCACTGTGGTTGAGCTCCAGAGATGCAGTCGGGAGATGGGAAAAAGTTCTAGAAAGTCAACCATCACTCCAGCCCTCCACCAGTCGGGGCTAAATGGCAGAGTGGCCCGACGGAAGCCTCTCATCAGTGCAAGACACATGAAAGCCCGCATGGAGTTTGCTAAAAAAAACACCTGAAGGACTCCAAGATGGTGAGAAATAAGATTCTCTGGTCTGAAGAGACCAAGATAGAAATTGTTGGAAAATTCTAAGTGGCATGTGTGGAGAAAAGCAGGCACTGCTCATCACCTGTCCAATACAGTCCCAACAGTGAAGCATGGTGGTGGCAGCATCATGTAGTGGGTGTGTTTTTCAGTTGCAGGGACAGGGAGACTGGTTATAATCGAAAAAAAGATGAATGCGGCCAAGTACAGGGATATACTGGACGAAAACCTTCTCCTGAGTGCTCAGAACCTCAGACTTGGCCGATGGGTCACCTTCAGAAAAGACAATGACCATAAGCACACAGCTAAAATACCACAGAAATAGCTTCGGAACATCTCCATGACTGTTTTTGAATGGCCCTGCCAGAGCCCTGACTTAAACCCAATTGAGCATCTCTCGAAAGACCTGAAAATGGCTGCCCACCAACATTCACCATCCAACCTGACAGGAGAGGATCTGCAAGGAGGACTGGCAGATGATCCCCAAATCCAGGTGTGAAAAACTTGTTGCATCATTCCCAAAAAGACTCATCGCTGTATTAGCTCAAAGGAGTGCTTCGACTAAAGTCTGAATACTTATGGCTGTGTGACATTTCAGTTTTTCTTTTTTAATAAATCTGCAAACATTTCAACAATTCCATTTTTTTCTGTCAATATGGGGTTCTGTGTGTACATTAATGTGGAAAAAAATGAACTTAAATGGTTTTAGCAAATGGCTGTAATATAAAAAAAGAGTGAAACATTTAAGGGGGTTTGAAAACTTTGCGTACCCACTGTATGTGTATTTCTAATGGGAGAAGGGCATAACCCTGATTTTCACAAGACAATTTTATGACTTGTTGGAGTCAAGAAGTAGAATGAGGCCTGTTTTACATCATCCGAAGTAAAACCTTCCTATGTCCTTAACTTTCCAGCTTTTGTTTCAACTTCATTTTCCATCCAAAAGCACATAAGCACTTAAGAACAGTCATTAAGATCCCCTCTTTTAATGTTAGCTTAATGCACAGGGGACAAATTTGACTCATTTAAATGCCAGGGAAACATCATATAATTCTGTAGAATTGTGTAACATTTCTTAACAAAAAGTTATGTTATGACTACTACATAGTGCATACCATGTTTTTATGACCAAATATAACTGTTCGATATGACGTAATGCAACATTTTGTAGTGTTTTTATGAGAAAATGCAGCCTCATCAAGTACGCCAGACGAGATCCAATGACTGTACTAAAACAATTTGCATTTACAAAGATGATGCTCAGTTGGGAGCTATTCATTTAACAATTTGTTTTATATCAACAACACATTTAAATGCCAATAAAAGGAGTATTACGATCATGGCCAGGGCAGTATTGATGTCTTGGTGTATTGCGCAGGTGTAGCTAATGTTGTAGCCTGGGTAAGTGTATACAATAACAAGGCCCCACCCCCGACTAACATGGTTATCCCAGGCCAACTGACCTTGTCCCACTCGCCTTCCATGACATGGTTGCGGAACTTGCTCGCTGACGAGTGTTCCAGTCTGCAGCCCGACTCCTGCATCAGCAGGTCCACCGTCTGACTGCAGTAACCAAACAGAGAGAGCGAGAGAGAGAGGGGGGGTGAATACACAAAATGAGGCAGACGTCTGAAAAATGTGACCGCTATCCTTCCCCCCTTGATATCATGTGTGCCTGAACCATTAGTCACAGTAACAATTTATACCAGAATATTCACGTATTGCAGAGTTGCTACTTCAAGGCATCTGAGCTGAGGTGATGACGCTTCGGGATAGCCTTTAGCATGATGACATCATGCTCAGGTTACAATGCAGCATTTCTAACCATGTATGTTCAAATGTTACAATGGTGCAGCAATGACCAGCTGTGGTCGTCGGTTCACAGACGGAGTTCCATTCCTACAGCGACGACATAACCCAAATTCGGATGAAAGTTGCAAAGTGCCATAATCTACCACTAACCTATGATTCACACAGGACATATTTAAAGGCATTATTTGTACAAAAAAAAATAAAAAAAAAATCTGTGGCCTCAGTTGCAAGCCTTGTGGAACACTACCAGTTCTCTACTGTAATGTGATTGAAACATGCAGAGTATAATGTAAAACTGTAGACTAGAAAAGTAATGTAGTTCTCTGACTAGTATGCTAAAGTTGTCCTACTAGTGTGCAGAAATGTCATACAGTAGTGGGAAAAAAATTACTTTATTACTAAGACACAGTCATTCTACTAGTGCGCTTGTCAAATAAATGCTCAAACAGCTTTCCATACAGCAGTTTGAGAATTTTTTTATATTTTTGACATCCAGCTAAAAGTCCATATACTACGACGCTTTTTGTCATCACTAGTAGGACAACTACATTACTAGTGAAACAAAACCATGCACTAGTTGACAACGATGTGCTAGTACTACTAGTGACATTATAAAATTCTACTACAACCCCAATTCCAATGAAGTTGGGACGTTGTGTTAAACATAAATAAAAACAGAATACAATGATTTGCAAATAATGTTCAACCTATATTTAATTAAATACACTACAAAGACAAGATATTTAATGTTCAAACTTTATTGTTTTCAGCAAATAATCATTAACTTAGAATTTTATGGCTGCAACACGTTCCAAAAAAGCTGGGACAGGGTCATGTTTACCACTGTGTTACATCACCTTTTCTTTTAACAACATTCAATAAACATTTGGGAACTGAGGACACTAATTGTTGAAGCTTCGTAGGTGGAATTCTTTCCCATTCTTGCTTGATGTACAGCTTCAGCTGTTCAACAGTCCGGGGTTTTCGTATTTATGCTTCATAATGTGCCACACGTTTTCAGTGGGAGACAGGTCTGGACTGCAGGCAGGCCAGTCTAGTACCCGCACTTTTACTACGAAGCCACGCTTTTGTAACACGTGCAGAATGTGGTTTGGCATTGTCTTGCTGAAATAAGCAGGGGCGTCCATGAAAAAGACATTGCTTGGATGGCAGCATATGTTTCTCCAAAAACCTGTATGTACCTTTCAGCATTAATGGTGCCTTCCCAGATGTGTAAGTTACCCATGGCATTGGCACTAACACAGCCCCATACCATCACAGATGCTGGCTTTTGAACTTTGCGTCCACAACAGTCCGGATGTTTTTTTTCCTCTTTGGCCTGGAGGACACGACAGCCACAATTTCCAAAAACAATTTGATATTTGGACTTGTCGGACCACAGAACACTTTTCCACTTTTCATCAGTCCATCTTAGATGAGCTGGGGCCAAGAGAAGCCGGCGGCGTTTCTGGGTGTTGTTGATAAATGGCTTTTGCTTTGCATGGTAGCGTTTCAAGTTGCACTTACGGATGTAGCGCCGAACTGTATTTACTGACATTGGTTTTCTGAAGGGTTCCTGAGCCCATGTGGTGATATCGTTTACACATTGATGTCGGTTTGCCGCCTGAGGGATCGAAGGTCACGGGCATTCAATGTTGGTTTTCGGCCTTGCCGCTGAAATGCAGTGATTTCTCTATATTCTCTGAACCTTTTGATGATATTATGGACCGTATATTATGAAATCCCTAAATTACTTGCAATTGTACGTTGAGGAACATTGTCCTTAAACTGTTCGACTATTTTCTCACAGCACTTGTTCACAAAGAGGTGAACCTCGTCCCATCTTTGCTTGTGAATGACTGAGCAATTCAGGGAAGCTCCTTTTATACCCAATCATGGCACCCGTCTGTTCCCAATTAGCCTGTTCACCTGTGGGATGTTCCAAACAGGTGTTTGATGAGCATTCCTCAACTTTCTCAGTCTTTTTTGCCACCTGTCCCAGCTTTTTTGGAACGTGTTGCAGCCATAAAATTCGAAGTTAATTATTATTTGCTAAAAACAACAAATAAATATATTTTCTTTGTCATGTATTCAATTAAATATAGGTTGAACATGATTTGCAAATAATTGTATTCTGTTTTCATTTATGTTTAACACAACGTCCCAACTTCATTGGAATTGGGGTTGTAGAGCTACATCTAGGAGCTTTACTAGTTGTACTAATGGTGCACAGGTGTCAAGTAGTACACAACTTGTATGCTCTCTAGCCTCACCAGTAAGACAATTCATCATACTAGTAAAGCAACTAGGGCACACTCGTTAGAACGTCTGTCTCATACTAGTCAGCTAGACGGCTTTATGGAAAGCTGTTTGAGCATTTCTTCAATATCGTAGATATCCGACTTAAACCTGTAATACATAGGTTCTGTCACCCCCTACGCTGGAATTCAGTATTACAACAACAGAATCCGTCGCTTCGATATGACATAGTCGCTTCGATATGACCTCTTGGATGTGATGATTCTCCAGCATTTCTATTCTGTTCTTCTCAGGACAGCCATTGGGGGAAAAAGATGGATTCTTTGGAAGAGGCAATTGTTGTAAATTCCCTATTATTGCTACGTTGTGTGTATGCGTTTCTTGGAAGATATGAACTCAGGCACCTTGTTGGGCACCTAAGGGGTCCTTGGAAAGACTTTTTAAAATCTCTATTGAACATGTTCAATTAAAAAAAGAACAGACAAAGAGACATCCCCAGGAAGACATGTTGTTTGCGGCAATTATTTGTTTTGTTTACACAGTAATTATTGCATGATTATTTTCTGCTATCTAACACAAAATAATATGTTTAGATAACTTTATACGAACGGGAGACAAGGGGTACGTCATTTTCGGTACGCCACCAAGTGGTCCAGCTCAGAAATGCCACCAGTCAACACGAAATATAAAAGACCAAATACTGACAAATACAGTGAGCTGTTAGAGGATCTGATAGCCTTTATCAGCATTGCATGCGTCATCTCATCTGGTAGTGGCTTGGGTGATTTTATGGGGGTTTTTTTTCCTACAAAAAATAGCTACATACTCTTGGGTCCACGTACTAGTCTGCTCTCTATCCACACTGATAGGACAACTTTGGCATACAATTAAAAGTGTCATTGTATCAGAATTACTGCGCTAATGGTCACCTTACATTGCTTAATGACGCTCTCTGTACTTATGAGTTTATGTCCTAATTGTCTATTTTGCTATAGTGGCTGCTTCTTTGCTGTAGTACTAGAGAAGCTCCAACTCCCAGTGACAAATTCATTGCGTGTTCTTCACATACTTGGCTAATAAACATGATTCTGAGAGTAGGACAACAGCATGTTACTAGTGAGGCAAAACTCCTCGTGAACATTTTGGTGCGACCAGCAGGGCGCAGGAGGCTACTACTGTGTGACAAATGCCTGCTAGTTAGGCGTAGTTGTGTGTTTATTTAGCACTTGTCGGCCAAAAGTGGCACTGGGAGTTACTAGTAAGCCAGTCGTTCCACTTCTGCACTGAACTGTATTAGGAGGGAGGACAAGAATGTACTAGTTTATGGACCTTACACTCGATATCAAGGTTATACAATAAATGCTCAAACGGCTTTCCATTGACAATTAAAATAATTTGGGGGGTGGGGAATCAAGTTGTCATTATTAACCTGTATAACATTGTAGTCGAATTGCATATAAAAACGCCTTGCATTCAACCTCTGAAACGTGACATTATCACCAGTGACAGCCAAAAATGTGGAAAACCACAACCCTAAAAAAACCAAACCAAAAAAAACCTATTATATAATAATTAGCTAAGCCACTATTTTTTTTAACGTTGTTAAAACGTTACTGACGACAGATGATGCAATGCACTCCAGTGAGCAAAACCACTAAAAGTCGTGTCAAGAACACAAAACAACACACTTCAAATCTACTCATTAGATAGTTGGAATGTTTCTTGCTGTTGTTGTTGTGTTTTATTTGGTGTGTGAACACGACTGCTGAGTTAGCATGCTAAGCAGCTAAATGTTATTGTGCAAGATGGACCCCCTTCCTTCTTCTCTGCCTTCTTTGCGGAGTGCGAACGAGCGAAACATTCGGACCCATCCCCCCATGTTTGTGTCTTGTCAACGCACACTAATAGCGCTTCCACCGGCCTCTATGTCGCACTTTTAAAACCAATCGAAGCCAAGACGACAATATGATACTAAAACTCCGCTTCGGCTGCTCTAAACTCGGACTGCCACAACTTACTTAAGCCCCAGTCCGTGGAGATGTTGCCCTATGAGTCGAATGACATCTTCCTCCGCCTGCGATAAACGCTTCTTCTTCTTCAGCAAGCCCACCTCCGAGGCCGCGGCAGAAGTCCCGCAAGCAGCGGAGGTGGACGACGAGGATCCGTTGCTGGTGCCCACGCCGATGCCGTTGTCCGCAACTGAGAGTAGAAGCCCGTTGGAGTGCGCCGCCCCACCGCCGCAGTCTACAGCCGACGACGACTCGCCGTTCTGCGCGACGCTCAGGCAGGAAAGCTCGGCTGATTCTTGCCCCGCTCCGTTCGCCTGCATGCTGCTGCTGCTGCTCAGGTGGCCGACGGTGCTGCGGTTAAAGTGGATGGTCGATGTGGCTCCGAGTCCCAAGACAACTCCGGCAAGGCCTGGCACAACCGCTGAAGCCCCGGGCTCTCCTGCTCCCTCCGCCGCCGAGGCTCGGTGCTTCTTCCGCGGGGGCGGCGACGCTCCGCCGGTGTCCGAGTCGGAGGAGGAGGAAGCGGAGGCCAGAGTTTCCTCACCGAGAGCGGCCGTGGTTAGAAGCCGGCGGTGCTCCGGGTGGGAAAATTAGGTTCGACGTCCAGATTCGAGGCCTCGCTGCTCGAGCTCGGAGCGGACTGTCACCGTTGGCCGCTCCGTCTCTCGGCCCCGTTTTTGTTGTTGTTTCTCTCCAAACAGCTGCAGCTCGAATGGAGGCCTGGCGTTCTGACATCACCGGAAATTCCGACACTACCAAGTTTCCGGGTGGAACCACCGTTTGGCCGGGGGAGGTGCCCCGCACTTTTATTTTGGGAGCATACAGAATTTAAGAATATACTAAACACCGGTACTTTTAACAGAAATTAAAGAAATACTTTTTTTTTTAATCAACCCATAAAAATATTATGTGAATTAATAATGATTAAAGTAAATTATTTATTCAATTCAACCCAAAACATGCGGATAACGTATTATTTTTAAAAATATATATTACTATCATTATCATTTATATTAGTATTGTTATTATTATTTTGCAATTTTTATTACTAATGACACATTTTAGGCAGTCAACTAATATCAAGGATTATACTAGGGTAGTGGAAATTAATTTGAAATCCATATTGTTAAATTAAAACAAAAAGTAGAGACTGACTTTTATTTAATGTCAAATATATACAAACATATAATGAAAATTGGCACTAAAGTACAAAGGACTGGACAGTTCCACTTAAGTATTCTTATCTTTAACTCAAATTAAAATCATATTCTTGAGTAACCATCCCCATCATCTGCATGTGTGTAATCTGTTAATGAAAAAACTAATTATTAAAGTCGATCAATCTTTTAATTTGATTTTTTAAAATATATTCCTATAATAACAATCATAATTATTTTCACTATAATTAATCAATATTTGTAGGGATTCTCCTGACAATATCCAAGGATACTGGGATTTTTTTTAACCTCGAATTTTGTGGAATTTGTTGATAAAAAAAATTACTCAGAGTAAATAATAAATTTTTGACATATTCAAGAAATATAATTCCTTTTTTTTTAGTTATTATTAAATGTGTTTTGTTTGTTTATTTGTATATAATATTATATGCTGTTTTTAATTTAAAAAAATACCACCAATATCTTCAGATATTGACACCCTAATTAATTTGATCAAGAATAACGCTAATAAACACATTAATCAACCATGTATTGTGGTTTAGTTAGAAAGATGAGCTCAACAGCATTATGCAAACTTGTTTAATGAAAAGTACAAATACATAGTTTAATGAAAATTGTAAATGATGGCCAAGCACTTAATAAATCAAGTGAGAGCATTTTACTATACAGATGGGGAGAAATGTTATTCGACATGCATGTATCATTTATATCGCTACAGAGCATATGAACAAAACCAATGGCAAAAATAAACTGCAGATGTAGAGAAATGGTAATAGTAGTGTACAATCTGTCCTTTGGTCAAAAAACGTGCACCACTTGGTGTGGAAGAGTCGTCAGTGGAAGAACGTCGCTTGTGTTTTTTTCTTTTCCCTTCATGAAGAAGGTGAGCAGCTCGCCTTTGCCTTTGACAAAAATGGGCCCCCTTCGAACAAAACGGAAGCCGTAGTACTTGAGGATGTCGAAACAGTCCTCCACCACCTGGGGCAAGGCGACAAAAAACACTTCAGACACAGTGGGGAGGAGTTTTTCTGTTTGTGTGCGGGGTACGCAAAATTTGAGCATTTTAGGATTTTATTTATTTATTTACGAAATGGGCGGCACGGTGGCCGACTAGTTAGAGCATCAGCCTCACAGTTCTGAGGACCCGGGTTCAATCCCCGGCCCCGCCTGTGTGGAGTTTGCATGTTCTCCCCGTGCCTGTGTGGGTTTTCTCCGGGCACTCCGGTTTCCTCCCACATCCCAAAAACATGCATTAATTGAAGACTCTAAATTGCCCGTAGGTGTGAATGTGGTGTGCGAATGGTTGTTTGTTTGTATGTGCCCTGCGATTGGCTGGCAACCAGTTCAGGGGTGTACCCCGCCTCCTGCCCGATGATAGCTGGGATAGGCTCCAGCACGCCCGCGACCCTAGTGAGGAGAAGCGGCTCAGAAAATGGATGGATGGATATTTACGAAATGATTATTCTGAGCGATTATCCTGCAGTGTGGGGTGAGTTAAAAGTGATTTCTCTCACCCGATCTACTCGCAAAACGGTCGGTCTGACAATCGTGCGTGTTAAATCTAGTCAGTATTTCCTCTCGCAAAGGCTATGAATATTTAATGTGCAAGTGAGTTGTTCTTTATTATTATTCTGGTTAAGGTCGCGGGGCGTTGGAGCCTATCCCAGCTGACTTCGGGCGAAAGGCGGACTACACCCTGAACTGGTCGCCAGTCAGTCGCAGGGCACATATAGACATGGACAACCATTCGCACCCACATTCACACCGTCACTGAGTGGGAACTGAACCGACGCTGCCTGCACCAAAGTCAGGCGAGTGTACCACTACACCATCAGTGACTAAATAGATCTTCAAATATTTTCAAATATTATATGTATATTTTCCAAAAATAACAAAATTCATTTTTTTGTTTTTTTCATAAGAAAAAAAATCAATCAAAAAAATGTTTGTAACGTGTTTATCAAGAAAATAGTACTTTATAATATTTAGTTCATAAAACACAACAGTAATTTGTAATAACATTATTTAATAGAATGTAAAGAATTTAACAGCTTGTGCATAATGATTCATTAATTGCGGCTCTTTCTGGTGTGTGTCACTTGGCCACCGGGTGGCAGTATAATACAGGCATGACGACACAAATGAAGAAGACTTTCACAACTACTGTAAGTGACACCGTAAGCAGTCGTGATATTAGTTGTTTTTTCTCGGATGATAAAGAAAGGCCTTTTAAAGCCTGGTTAAAATGTTAAAAAATCTCTCTGTGTGTACACCGCCTTTACCTGAATGTTTCCCATGACTCCGGTGGACTCCATCCTACTGGCCACATTGACCGTGTTCCCCCAGATGTCGTAGTGAGGTTTACGAGCTCCGATCACGCCGGCCAGAACGCCGCCTTTATTGAGACCTGCGGGGGAACGCCATTGGAACATGAACAAACACACATTTATTCAGGCTGTCTTGATGCCAAATTGTCACCCAAAAACAATGGCTGTGTCCAAAATCTGTGTCTATTAGTAGGTCTATGGCATTTCTCATTATTTGTTAGCATTAAGCTTGTATACCTTCGTTCAACAAAATTATATGGTCTGATTTCTAACTTTGGTAGTTAAATATAAAATGTCGAATTCTCTTATGTTTCATGTGCCAGCTTTAAAGTAAACTTCAAATGGGAGTGACAAATAAACATTTTGAAGCATGCGCTTTGCCTCTTATTTGAAGAACTGTGCTAGCGAGAGTCTTCATTTCCTCAAAGTGATGCTATATGATAGTCTCCCATTTCTTGACAGCGAAAGAGTGAGAACAGGCGCTAATGAATACCTCAAAAAGTGTGTTCTACTCAGTCAAAGTGTGCTTTAGTAAGTTTAAATGTGTTTAAAGTGAGTGTTTAAGCTGTATACAGTGGTGCCTTCATATACGATTGCTTTGACTTACAAGTTTCTTAGATACGAGCCATCGCTTGGCTGATTTTTTTTGGATTGCGATTCGAGCACAAATTTGAGATACAAGTGCGCTTACAGACCCCCATCACAAGATGGCGGCAGAAGACATAACAACATCGGGCCCCCATCAATTCATATTGGCTTCCTTGTAGTGGAAGGACAGTTTCAGTTGATGGCACTATTGCACCATTAAGCTAGTTTGCCAACTGCCAATAAACCCCACAGAAGAACAAGGAAGGACAATACACTGTTTTATGCTTGTATGCTTGTTTTATGCTTGCATTTTCCATGTTTGCATTGCAGGTTATGTGGAGAGCGAAAGTTATTATGGAGTTTTTATACAGTACAATACTGTTGAGAGAACTCTTGCTTGTGAAAATACATTTAAAAAGCTATTTATGGAAAATATTTTTAAATATTTTTAAATACATGTCTATTTTTAGATGAGCAGGATAAATAGTACATACTGTAGTATATGATGAGTTGTTTTGTTAATCTGTTGTTTTATTTGAGATACAAGTGTGGTCACGGATCAATTGAGCTCGTATCTCAATGTGCCGCTGTATCTTAAGTCACATACAGGTTTCAACCCGTGGGAATGTAAGTACTGAACACACACACACACACACACACACACACACACACACACACACACACACACACACACACACACACACATGCACTGACCAATTCTGAGCATGAAGTTATTGAAGGATTGGTTGTTGAGGTTGTCCAGGGTGACTTTCATGGCCAAAGCAAAGTCTGCCAGATCAGCCAGGTGCTGCCAATGCTCAAGACGCGTCTGCTCCTCTGGCTGCGCGACGACACAAATACAACATGGTTGCCAAGGACGCCAGTCACAATGCAAACGCGTCCACGTTTCAAACCTTGTGACAATCGTCGTGTCCGTTTGCGCTGATTTTTGGGGTGAGTCCCGATGCTGCCATATAGGTGCTTCCTATTGTCTTGATCTTGGTGATGTTGCGGAACTCGTCCTTGTCCAGTAACTGTTGGGGAAATGTGGGTTCAAAATAGATACTGTATTTCTGCTCTGGAATAGACACCATACACCAATAACAAAAAAGAGAAGGAGACATCTTTACATACAGAAGCGGCAAAGCAGACGTGGCATCTGTAAATTCTTACTTTACAGTGGAGTTGAAAGAGAAAGTGCTGCTGTAGGCAGTGTGAAGTATCAACACTGAACACAAAGTAACTTACCATTGGACAAAAAATTATAAGCAATAATACATATAAATGGATGGATTCTTTTTTTTTTTTTTTTTACATTTTTGACACCCAAAAATATTTTTCATACAATTTTAATCCCCAAAGAGAAATTGCATTAAATTTCACACGTTTTATAATACAAAATAATTATTCATTGGACAGAAACAGTAGAAACCATGTGCAATATTAATGTTATATGTTATTTTCTTTAAATTTCTTTGTACTAATTTAAATCCCACTACACTAACTTATGTAATTATCGTTTTTTATATTCATTGTTTATAATTATAGTAAATAAATCAAATATGATTTGAAGGGGATTGGACAGAAAAAACTACAAGATATGAGTGCATATAAATAAATATCCATCCATCCATTTTCTGAGCCGCTTCTCCTCTGGAGCCTATCCCAGCTGTCATCAGGCAGGAGGCGGGGTACACCCTGAACTGGTTGCCAGCCAATCGCAGGGCACATACAAACAAACAACCATTCGCACTCACAGCAATTTAGAATCTCCAATTAATGCATGTTTTTGGGATGTGGGAGGAAACCATAGTGCCCGGAGAAAACCCACGCAAGCACGGGGAGAACATGCAAACTTCACACAGGCGGGGCCGGATTGAACCCCGGTCCTCAGAACTGTGAGGCTGACGCTCTAACCAGTCGTCCACCGTGCCTAAAACAGAATATATGCGCATGAATGAGAGGGGTGGTGGGGGAAATGTGACGCTACAGGGAGAAGAGGTAGCAAGGGTGGAGGACTTTAAATACTTGGGGTCAACCGTCCAGAGCAATGGTGAGCGTGGTCAAGAAGTGAAGAAACGGGTCCAAGCAGGTTGGAACAGGTGGAGGAAGGTGTCAGGTGTGTTATGTGACAGAAAAGTCTCTGCCAGGATGTAGGGCAAAGTTTATAAAACAGTGGTCAGGCCAGCCATGATGTACGGATTAGAGACAATGGCACTGAAGAGACAATAGGAAGCAGAGTTGGAGGTGGCGGCAATGAAGATGTTGAGGTTCGCTCTCGGAGTGACCAGGTTCGATAAAATTAGAAATGAGCTCATCATAGGGACAGCCAAGGTTCGATGGTTTGGACACGTCCAGAGAAGAAGTAGTGAGGATATTGGTAGAAGGATGATGAGGATAGAGCTGCCAGGCAAAAGAGCTAAAGGAAGACCAAAGAGAAGGTATATGGATGTCATGAGGGAAGACATGAGGCCAGTTGGTGTTTGAGAGGAGGATGCAGGAGATAGGCTTACATGGAAAAGGATGACGCGCTGTGGCGACCCCCTAAAGGGACAAGCCGAAAGGAGAAGAAGAAGATTATGTATTATTTCTTCTTCTTCTTTTATCCATCCATCCATCCATCCATCCATTTTCTGAGCCACTTCTCCTCACTCGGGTCGCGGGCGTGCTGGAGCCTATCCCAGCTGTCATCGGGCAGGAGGCAGGGTACACCCTGAACTGGTTGCCAGCCAATCGCAGGTCACATAGAAACAAACAACCATTCGCACTCACAGTCATGCCTACGGGCAATTTAGAGTCTCCAATTAATGCACATTTTTGGGATGTGGGAGGAAACCGGAGTCCTCGGAGAAAACCCACGCAGGCACGGGGAGAACATGCAAACTCCACACAGGCGGGGCCGGGGATTGAACCCGGGTCCTCAGAACTGTGAGGCTGACGCTCTAACCAGTTGGCCAGCGTGCCACCTTCTTCTTTTATATATATATATATATTTAATTAATGAATACATCTGGAATAAATCTTGCTCTCTATCCATCCATCCATCCATCCATCCATAATCCATATATATCCTACTGCTAGAAAAACAAAAGCTTACTAGAACATCCATCCATCAATCCATTTTCTGAACCGCTTATCCTCACCAGGGTTGTGGGCCAACTAGAACATCTGAAGTTTGTTTGGTGTTAATGATAGGCACTTTAACAGGCAGTAGTGTCCCGACACCCGTTTAACAAGAATTTGAATGAGATTGGTTAATTCTGAGCACAACCAAATCCCCAGTTCTAAGAGGGTGTGCACACTTGTTCAACGACATTATCTCAGTTGTTTATTTTTACTTCTCCTCTGGAAAAGATTTTTTTTTCATTTGAGTTGTACAGGTTATAGGTCGCAATGATGGTGGAAAACGTTTTATTCAAGTTATTTATCTGTGTCTTATTTTTCTTTTATATCACAAAAACCTTGTATTTCAACTGGGGTGTCTCGACTTTTTATATCCATTGATTGTATATGAGTAAATGAGGGCAGGCAGAGCAGCAATAAGGCAGGTTGGGACTCACGCTGTCAAAGTCAGAGATGATCTCGTTGAGGATCCGGAGGCACTCGATGCCTCCGTTGTTGATGCTCTCTTCTGTGTAGAAGTCGGAGAAGTTGGGTATGGAGGCAAACATCACACCCACTTCTTCGTATGACTGACTGTACAGCTCCTGAAATGGCATCATACTGTCTGTCATCTTTCTTTACTCATTTCACAACCAAGCAAGCAAGCAAGCACCTGCTTAGGGCCCTGCGAACACAAAGGGGCCCCCAAGAGCAGAGCAGATCAAGAGCAGACAGTAACAGTGACAGTAATAGTGTGGATACAAATATTTGGATTAGGTTGTTTTTTTGTTTTGTTTGGTTTTTTTTCATTATTGTTGACTGCTTTTGCACATTTTGACATAGTTTTAAAACCCAATTATAAAACTTCAATAAAGGTTGGGAAGCACAGGTGCCGCGTAAATGATATTCTATATCTTATTCAATGCTGTATCACTTGGAATGTTGTGTGAATCAACCACAGTCCGCTTTTTTAGTGTCATTCCCCCCCCCCCCAAAATTTTTTATACTCATTATCTGTGGCGGTTGGTCAATAGATGGCGCTAGGGCGCTGCTTCACTACTCACGGTGGTAACCACTTAAAGACAAAAAAAATTTAATAAAAATGTTGACTAGAATACAAATATTTCTAAATATGTACATGTATTTTTAGATGAGCAGAATAAATAGCATATAGTTTATGATGACTAAAGTTGTTTCCTTTATCTCTGTTGCCTGATTTTGTGAGACATTTCCAGTCTGGGAGAACACAAATCTTTACCCATTGACTCTGGTCACAAATATGACATGTGCAGTAGATCCTCTATAATAAAATAGATGGGAACAAGTTGTGAAGCTTACTTTCCAGCACCCCGCCTGACTTCTATCTATCTATCTATCTATCTATCTATCTATCTATCTATCTATCTATCTATCTATCTATCTATCTATCTATCTATCTATCTATCTATCTATCTATCTATCTATCTATCTATCTATCTATCTATCTATCCATCCATCCATCCATCCATCCATCCATCCATCCATCCATCCATCCATCCATCCATCCATCCATCCATCTATCTATCTATCTATCTATCTATCTATCTATCTATCTATCTATCTATCTATCTATCTATCTATCTATCTATCTATCTATCGAATCGAATCGAATCGAATCGAATCTATCTCACCACACCTCATCTCTCTTTTTGGTGCCCAGGAAGTGCTTGGCCACATGCTCGGGCAACATGTTGGTGACCAAGGCTTCATTCCAGCGTCTCATCTCCAGCACCCTCTCCTTCTGATCGTGCACGCCCACCTTCCACAGGAACAACTCCCTGGACTGAAGCTCCAACTGCAACCGCACACAAGAAAATAAACGGCAGCACAAGCGGGTCAGCGGGTGTTTTAGGAGGTCCTGTGAGCTGGGGAAAGGGACTTACGTGGCGGGCAAAAAGGTAGAGGCTGACCATCATCACAATGGTCATCAGGGTCATCAGGTACTTGGATGGTACCATGGACGTTCTGAGAGAACAACATAAACGTTAAGTTATATGCTTTATCAATTTAAATCAATGGTTATAAATCACACATTAAACACAAATGCATCATGTATTCTCAAATTTCACAGGTAAAATATATCATTAACTACTTAGCAGCTGCAGCAACATGATTGGAATAATTTTGGTCCTCTTCCCGAGTTTGATTGGCTCCTTGTTGCTAGGCAGGATTCAGAGGGCCCAATTGTAACTGCCCCAGAGGGGGAAAAAATGGCTTTTCATTTATGCTCCTTAATTTCCCAATTTAATCCCTGCTCTGCATTACATATAATATGCATTTTGGGGCACCTGGTGGGGCCAATGCCCCTTATGTAGAGTTGCTTATGTAGAGTTGCCACTTTTCAAGTACAGTACATTTTTTTAAATTACACTTCAATTGTAGTTAACTTTCAAACATTGTACAAGACATTTGTATTTAATCTTATGAACCATTTGTTTTTGTTCATTTCACTACAAATATTGTTATGTTTTATGTGCAATACATTTTAATTGAATCACTATTTAAGTATTTTTTTTCTTTTCCTATTTTCAAGCACAGTGTTAATGTTCAAAAAGTGCATAATGTTACAGTGTCTTCCAATAATATGAAACATAATTTTTAGGAATAAAACCACTTATTAACACTTAGGCCTACGACGTTACTGCCTGTTATTGTTGGTCATTATGGTGGTACTTGGAGAGCTAAGTTCCTTTTTTAGGTGGTACTCGGTGTAGAAAGTTTGAGAATCACTGACATAGACCGAACAACTGTGCATTCCCCAAAACATGTAATTTGAATAATTAAATTAAAATAATATAATTGTTAAAATTGAAAAAGATACAAAATAAAATGTATGTATATATATTTAATGTAGGTGTAAAACATTTATACATTAAAGACTTTTTAAAATAAATGAAATAATACATAATAAATAATAATAATAAAAAATGTTCATCTGTCGAAGGCAAACTCCACAATGTTTGGGGCACTGCCCCTAATGTAGTGTTGTTACTCATTCAAAACAATGCAGTAAATATGTTACTAAATAACTCTGCATTCCCCCAAATATATAATTGAAACAATTCAATTATAGATATAAATTATATGTAATATAATATTTTATATGTATATTTTTACAGGCGGCACGGTGGACGACTGGTTAGAGCGTCAGCCTCACAGTTCTGAGGACCCTGGGTTCAATCCCCGGCCCCGCCTGTGTGGAGTTTGCATGTTCTCCCCGTGCCTGCGTGGGTTTTCTCCGGGCACTCCGGTTTCCTCCCACATCCCAAAAACATGCATGAATTGGAGACTCTAAATTGCCCATAGGCATGACTGTGAGTGCGAATGGTTGTTTGTTTGTATGTGCCCTGCGATTGGCTGGCAACCAGTTCAGGGTGTACCCCGCCTCCTGCCCGATGACAGCTGGGATAGGCTCCAGCACGCCCGCGACCCTCGTGAGGAGAAGCGGCTCAGAAAATGGATGGATGGATGGATATGTTTTTACAAACCTGGATGTCACTCATTAGGCCACGGCCCTTAAAAACAGCTGTCTAAAACTCGAATACTACAGTACGTACAGTAATTACACTTTATAAAAACAGTTTATTCATTTATATTTTCTTTCATTACATTTTTATATAGAATACTGCGCTACAGTATTTTATTGATCAATGGCATTTTGATTTTATTCAGGGGTAAAAATGGTTTGAAATATGAGTAAATTGAGTTACGAGCTTGGTCACGGAACAAATTATACCGTGTAATTTAAGACACTACTGTATATTTTGCATAATTAAAAATTATTTTGATACAATAATGCATTTTCAAAAAAGAGAAAAATGTATGCATAAAAATACAAATTCAGTTTTCTTTTTTGCATAAATTAAATCATACATTTCTCACCTGTAGGACGCAAAGTGCACAAAGTCGTACAGATCGTAGATGTCCCGCCAGCTGTGGACGTTGACAGCCCCAATCGCCATGACGACCAGCACCATCAGGCTCAGCTTGATCAGGTGGCTGACCTGCACCAGCATGGCGGTGGCCATCAGCGACATCACGGCCATGAAGCTGTAGTGCTTGGGGTTCTCGGCGCATTCGCCCAGCGCATCCAGCGCCACGTCTGAGGTGCCGTTGATGAGCCGCAAGTGTGGCGGAACACAGCTGAGCTGAGAAATATGAGTAAATATAAATAAATATATAAATATAAATAAATATAAACAGTGGAGCAACACATGTAGATAGGTAATATAACAATACTCACAGGCATATTTTCTTTATCCTTTGCAAAGAACGACTAATATTACTCCTGTACTGAGGAGCTGAGACTGTCTCCGTGCACAGTACATCCATACGTCTGAAATTCCAATTTTTTCCTTTTTCCTTTTGTAAATACATTTCAGAGTCTGTACTTTTTTTGGTAAACTTTTACTTTAGTACAGGAGTGGAATCACCACCTCTACTTTGACCAATCTTTTTCGACACGTGTCTAGACTTCTACTTAAGTAGAACAGAGTCTGAAGGGTGTCAAAGAAAGGGAGCGACAAATCACCAGACCTGCGTGTTCCCGATCATTTTACAGCATGTCACCACTGTGTGACACTCAAGAATGTTCACTCGAGTGTCCTCCTGATTGCTGTCAGGTGGATAAAAGGCAGAAGCATGTGCTGCAGGATCCTTGGGGGCCCAGACAAATGAGGCAGCAGGCACCGAGATAGACCACTAATGGAGCGCATGGGGAGAGAAGGAAGTCTGACACGCCAAAGGCAGTCAAGTGAAGATAGATAGACGGGTGTGTTGGTGGGTGGGTAGAAAGGTGAGTGGATGGATAAGCAGGTAGGTGGGTAGGTTGCTACTAGTTGGGTGGGTACATTGTTGGGTAGATAGATTGATAACGTAGATGGGTTGGGAAGATGAGTGGGTAGATGGGTAGAGGGTTGGTTGATAGTTGGATAGATAGGTGGCTAGATGGATAAATGGATGGGTAGATAGGTGGGTGGGTGGGTGGATGGGTAGAGGGATCGATGGTTGGGTGGGTGACTGGATCGATAGATCGATGGCTGGGTAGAGAGATGGACTGTCGATGCGTAAGTACTTAGATAGGTGGGTAGAAATTGGTATAGGTGGATACGGTACTGTAGATAGATGGGTAGTTAGATAGCTGGGTTGGTAGAAAGGTGTATAATCGATGGACGGATAGATAGGCAAGTAGGATAAGGTTATACCTACCTACCTACCTATCTACCTACCTACATATACTGTATGTAAGTAGGTAGGTAGATGGGTGGGTAAATGATAGATGGGTGATAGATAGATAGCTCGGTAGGTGGGTAGTCTGGTATGCACGTAGGTAGGTGGATAAAAACCGCATCTTACCATATCAGCGATCATGGCCATGGTGAGGACAAACATGGCCGCCATTGCCCATGTGTTTCTTGCCCAGCGTGTGCGGTCAATCCACAAAGAGAAGGACACCAGCTTTTTGGAAAAAAACTACACACTTATTGTTATTATTATCATTTATTACACATGAATATGAGGTATTTTCATATGTCCTGTTTACCCTGGGGAAGATGGCAGCTAGGGAGCACACAGTGAGGATGAGCAACAGTACTTCTCCAATTGCAAGAGTCACGTAGTTCACCACCAGTCTGCAACCACAAATGCAGTAATGTGATATCTTGGCTTCTACTAACATTGTCTATGGATAGCCATTTGAGCATTTATAGGAAAAAAATAACAAATAAGACAAAGTCGTTCGACTAATGCATCCTCGTCGTTTTTCTCGTGCGCCGAGTTATCTTACTAGTGAGGAAAAAGAGCGTACTGGTACACAGACCTTAAGCTGGATCTCAATGATTTGCAATAAATGCTCAAACGGCTTTCCATACAGTGTCGACCATGACTGAACAATGAAGACGTGGACCTACAGTGGGTCTATGAAGACCTCCATGGCGGTGGTGAAGAGCAGGACGATGGCGCAGCAGCAGAAGGCCGCCCCGCTTCGCTTCTCCTTCTTCGAGGAGTAGTGCGCTTCCAGCTTGCCTTCCACAAAGCGCAGCGAGACGGGATGGATCAGGTTCTTTAAGCTAGAGAAAAGGTGTGGGTGGAGTAGTGAAGTGTGAAGACACACCCAAAGAAGTGTATGACTTCTCAGTTATGATGATCTCGTCTGATCCCCCTCACATTTGCTGTGTTTCTCTCTCCAGGAGTTCCTGCTGTAGTCGCATGTTGATCACTTGTTCTCCAATCAAGCGGTACCTCTGAGGACAAGACAAGTGACGCAAGAAGAGAAGCTGGACTGATCATATACAGTACCAGCTATTTCATTAGGTACACCTAATGGTGTGGCTGTAGTTAGCAGTGGTGTACAACTGCACTGCCAGACAGACTTTCTTTCAGAACATTTGGATTCTCTCATCTTGCTAAATAACAAGGTAATCATAATATTAGAGACCGGTCTCAGTGTGAGGAAGTGCTGTCGTAGACCACTGCAACCATATAGTAAACAGTATAGTATAGTAAACATATTGTTTTGTGGTGAGTTAGTTAGTCAGTCAGTCAGTAAATGAGTGAGTAGGATCACTCAAAAACTACAAAATCAATTTGCAACCCACTGCACTACCACAAGGGAGAAACTAATGCATTTTATTGAAAGTCTGGATAAAAGTATGTTATACTTTGCTTGCATCTGGGCCACATGGCCCAGTGACCCAGCAAACCAGCAGAAGAAACCGTGCTGTAGTTGAGAGTTCGCACCTACCTTGTAAAAATGTGCATACAGGTGGAACATTATCGCTCAGCAAGCCATGATTTTACAAGTCAGGCAGACATGTTGAAGATTGTTCGTTCATTCGGCATTAGTGGAGGTCTTGAGTACTACAGTTCTCGTATTGACACTCATCAGTGTACCGAATAAGGTGTACGGAGAGTGTAAGTCAGAAAATGATTGCCGATTTACCTCCTGATGAGACTCCGACAGCGGGGATGACGATGCTACGCTCCCGTTTGATGTTGTGTTTATCAAATGTCGTGACTTAACACTGGATTTCTAGGAGAGGACACAAAATCATGAAAATTCCCACGAACTAACCTACAAGTGAAGTCCTACGATAAAACTCATGACCTGAAATTAGAACGTCCAGGAGTGCACACTCACTTTTCTATTGAGTTCATCTTCCTTCTTTTTAGGAACCAGAACCAAATACGTGTCAATGCCTTTCTCCAGCAGGTACTCGCATCTCTCGCCACCATTGCCAGGCTCCAGTTCAAACTCGCCGTGTAGACTTTCTTTGGTGCTCTGGGAAATATGCACTCGCCTGCAGCACAGAAACACAAATAGAGTCATCCCTCACCATATTGTCGTTCACTCTTTACGGTCTCGCGGTATCGCAGATGTTGAAATCGTAATTCCTAAATTTATATCGGAGCTTTTTCACTTTATAGTGGGATTTTGACGTGATCATTTTAACTCACTGACTCATGTTACTAAAGACTTACGAGGCAAAAAGTGTACATCAGGAGGAAAGTGTGTGTAAAAAACAAAAAAAGAAGATGAAAGTGTATGTGACTACCACAAAGCAGAACTGACATACACAACTGCAGGTATAGTGTAAAGTAAACGTCGTTAGCTAATTTTATATAATCTACCACCTCTAGTTAGAACGAATTGTCAGCCCGCCACAGGTGGTCAAACAAAAGTAACAAAGTAAACGTGAAAAGCACATTCATAGGCCACAACCGACGCCCAGAGGCACTCAACACGCAAACTGACTAACGGTTAGCCAGTTAACAGCCAGCCCCTAACCTTAGCGCACAACAGTCAACTCCACACTCTCATTTGCTGTCTCCCACATCGCTCAACAGGCCAGGCCCCGCCTTTTAAAGCCACACACATTTAGAATCACAGATACTACAGTGTAGAACGTGAGAAAGGCGACCCCGAGTTGACAAAAATCATACCCGCACCTCGTATGCATATTTTGTATTAGTATTACGCATAAAGCTTTAAAATATATGTTTATAATAAAATAAATAACAAACAAAAGTCCACCAGCTTAATGTTAACTTATACTGCAGAACACCATAGATGGACTAACAGAAATGAGCACAGACGTTACTGTAATTCTAAACCTTCAAAGAACTGCCTGTAAACAGTACTGTGAAAACCCATAAAAAACAATGACTTCAAAAAACGTGATCTAGCAAGGGCGTGAATAATGAACCACGGTATAGCAGGAGAATGCTGTAACCTCTTAAAATAAGCCCTAAGTAAACATGCATTTCTTACCCAGGAATCCCCCCAGACTCCATTTTGTTGGCGACGGTGACGTCCGTGGACCAAACATCAAACTGCCAGCGCTTCTGGCCCAGTACTCCTCCCAGCACGGTGCCGGTGTGCACGCCCACTCGCATGTCCACCTCCGTTTTTGTCTTCTCTCGCACATAACTGACGCAGAGAGGAAAGTAGAAAGCTTTCACTGCATGTCTCCATTTTCACAGTCCTTATTAGTCATCATGACTGAACTACTTTTGGATCATTAATCGAAAATATTGTAATTTTCACCTATGTACTCTTTTGTGATTAACTTTTTGTCCTCAAGCGGTTCTCGGTGCAGGCCTATCCATATTGCCAGCAGTCTTAAAGCATTTGGACTGAACTTCCAAGACCCACTGAATATTGTGTTTTGTGACAATATGCCTCGAATCTAGCCAAAGAAAGATTACTCTCTTCTTTCACCAGAAAAAAAACACATTGCCTTCGAGTCAACCTTTGAGGGAAGATATTTGGTGGCGACCACTCACGAGATGGCTTCTACCATGGAGAGGCCCATCATGATAGAACAGGCAGCATGGTCCTCTCTGAAGTCAGGAAGACCACAGATGCAATAGTAGCAGTCGCCCAGGATTTTGATTCGCAACTGATGGTGTCGCTGCGATATGACAAGAAGTGAAGCTTGAATAGAAGTCACACAATTAGGGCCGCCACGACGGGACGAAACTCACTTCGGCCAGTTTATCGAAGCGAGCGAAGAGCTCATTGAGCAGCTTGACGAGCTCCTGCGCGCTGCAGGTGGAAGACAGCTGGGTGAATCCCACGATGTCGGCAAACAGGATGCTGTGACAACCACGCGGAGGATCAGATGTGCACTAGCACTCCCGGTTCGATTTGCCCATAAATAATCTGAATGCTTGCTAAATTTTAACTTTGAAGAAATGTTTCCATCTACCAGTCGTGGGAAGTAACAAAGTACAAATATTATATTTTTATATTACTTTGTTACTTTATTTCAGTAGATTTTTCTGGTATCTGTACTTGAGTATTTCTTTCTCTGACGACGTTTTATTTTTACTCCCGAAAATTGAGGTAAAGTCAACTACGGTTGAGATCTGATTGAGAACTTGTTGCCTTATCATGCAAAACAATTGTAAATACATGACACAGGTTTGAAGATAATTGCTGAAAACTTGTGCAATGCAGCTATGTAGTATTCAACTGTGAAGATAGAGCGTTAAACTGTGTGTCATGATTTCAGTTTTCCTGATGTTTTGGGCGTGGCCAAAACATTGACACCGTGTGACACACTTTGGTGTCCAACATGAGTAGTTCCTCCCCCACTATGTGAAAACTTAAGCGCATTCGTTCGCATCAGCGGTTATCCGGCGCCATTGCACCCTGCAGTTAGCTTGTTAGCTATGCCTACAGCCAGAAAATGGATCTTCCCTTCGAATAGTCTGCTGGCATGGCCGCTTTAGAGCGCCTCGTCGTCGGCCAAGAGTATTCGTATTTCATGAGAAGAAGAGAAAGCGGAAGAGTAAGATAAAAATCTATTAAAAAGTCTGACATTGACAGCCAGTGTGTGGACAGGGGCTTCGTGCTGGCATGGTTTCTTTAGAGCACCTCGTTGTCTAATTCTAATTCTAGTCCATCCAGTTTGTTGCCAAAATGGCTGCCATAGAAAAACAGCGTCTTCAAACATCCATCCCAAAATGAATCCAAACAATCAACAGGTTGGGGCACACCTGACGTGCTCATGGCGGTACATGTACATGGTGTTGAATTGCTGCTGCTGCTTCTGCTGTTGTTGCTTTTGCTGTTTCTGGACTTCGTTCTCATTGGCCTGATCCTTCAAGGCTTGCAGCATCTCATCCGCAATGTGTTTGGGCAGGATGGACAACAGTAATTCCTCCTGTGTGGAAATAGTTGTGCATAGCTGAGGTGGAAACAGTTATATACAGACGTGCTAACCGCTAACACACTGTGCTGCCCCAACTTGTCGATTTGATCATCTTGACCACAGGTGTCAAACAGGTGGGCCGGGGGTCAGATCCGGCCCGCCACATCATTTTATGTGGCCCGCGAAAGCAAATCAAAATTGCTCATTGTGTTCTGGTGTAATACCATTGAGATATTTGCAAGCATTTTCTGTTACCAATCCCACTTTGAAAAGAAATGTAATAGTCAAAAAACATGTTTTTATAGGCTTCTGATTTCACAACTGGTTATTCATCGATGTGTTGTGTATACTGTATGTAATTACAGTATATGAGGTAATCTTTCATTTATATGGGTTCGCAGTTGTAGCGGCCCTCCGAGGGAAGTCATAACTACGATGTGGCCCGTGACAAAAATGAGTTTGACACCCCTGATCTAGACCGGTCATGAAAAGTTTCCAGAATTTGACCGTGCAGCCTTTGCTGTTAATGTACAGAATGTCTCCAAAGGATAGCACTCGACACATTGCACTTCAAATTGTAAAGTGGCAAGCTTAGCTGAAATTCCCTAGGCCAGGTCCCCAGTGAGTGTCAGGCAGGTAAAAACAACCACATCTCTAATCAACCTATTAACAACAAGCTTAGCAAAACACTCGCAAATTGGCAGGCACGGGGTGTTCCTGTCCCTGTAAGTATTCAATTAAATGCATCGTGGTGTGTTTACCTGCTGGGCGCTCTGCTCCTCCAGTGTGAGTTTGACCTCCAGGGACTGACGCGCCTCCAAAAAGGCTGTCCTGTACTTCCTGTCGGACATGTAGTATGACATCACCCCCAGAACAGCTGCACACAGGTACAGCATCACATTGGCCAGGAGCTGAACGGGGAATGAGGTCATGAGAGCGAGTTAGGAAGATCTGGTCTGACATGGTCACAAATAGAGGTACGGTGAACCCTCATTTATCCCAGGGGATATGTTTCGGAGCCACAATATATAAAAAACACTCTCCCATCGACTTATGTCTGTCATTTATGCACCTTAATGCCAGTTATTCATTCTGGGTGGAACAAACCTAAAATGTGGGCATTCCCTGTCAAATCTGGCCTTGCGTGTATTCTCCCATCTACTTTAGCACTTTCCCTCTCATGCGCATCCAAGTCGCACATCCAGACTGGCTACATACTGCATTGGCCGGTGTAAGATATTTGACCAATTTACTGGTAAAGTTTGCTTTATCTCATTAATGGGTTTCATTGACATTCACGATGTCGAGAAAGACAGCAATATGTACCACTACACCACCAGTGGATACCACCCATAAAAATATGATTAACCGGGATATAGCAGGGTAAAACAGCACAGTTAGTTAGTACAAAAGCAGTTGCACTCTGGACAAGTGGACAAACAGACAGACTTATTAATAAGCATGTCAAAACGAAGATTTTTGTCCGAGAGGGCCACATTTACCTGCCTGACCAGCATGGGCCCTTGCAAGTTGTCTTCAAACGTCTGATTGACAGTAAACCCCAGAACCAGGATGTGGATTCCGCAGGAGAGGCCTGACAGCAGGAGCAGTGCTGACAAGTTGAGGGGCAGAGTCAGGAAGGTGGAGAAGCTGAAAAAAGCCTGCCAGCCCACCGAGTCGCTAGCTTGGGAGACACGCTGGAAGTTTAGTCCCGTGTAGCACAGCACATGGACGGTGACCATCAGCCACAGGACATATGGGATGGCCCCGCGCGACTCCGCCGACTCGGGTAGTTTCTGCTGCCGGTACAGCTCGTGGAACACCAGATCTGCGGCCAGCCCCACGGTGGCCACAACCACCATGGCCCGCTTGTACTCAGTGTACACAACGGCACACATGATGATGACAAAGCTGTTGAAGAGCGCGGCAAACATCATCAACATCAGCATGTTCTGCTGTCTCTGCCGGCGGAAGTAGCTCTGATAAAGCCTCTCCAGGGAGTCGGGGGAAAAAGTGATGCAGACAGTCCGTAGCAGGCCGGGGCTGGGCTGGAGCAGCGTCACATCATGAGTATTGGTCGCAACACCTTGGGTCTGACCTGGGGATACAACGGGGTACTCCACTGACTGCTCCGTGTCTATGTGACAGACCCGGTTGGACATTTTGGAGTTAAATTTCTCCTTTTTGCTTGCTCAATACTGCAACGATAATCTTCTCTGATGACTGGGTTCAGCTCACACTCAGTTTAAATGTGACTGTGAATGGTCATCTGACTCCATGTGCCCTGGGATTGACTGGTGACCAGTCCACTATGTAGTCAGCTGGGCTAGGCTCCAGGTCAACTTGGAACTGGAAAAGCTGTACAGAAAATGAACTGATGAACCTTAAGGTGCCTCAAGTCATGGCAGCACTGGTTAGAACTCCTTCCTCAGGTTCTGGGTCTGAAACTCAGGCCTTTCTGAGTGGAGTCTGGATGTTCTTCTCATATCCACAGTCCAAGAATATGTCTGTAAGGTTCATTGAAGATTCCAAATTGTGGTTGGTTATGTGTCTCCGTGTATCAGTCATGTGATTGACGGGATGAGTCCATGGTGTGCTCCGCCTCTTGCCCCATGCCATCTGGGATAGACCCTGACTTGAAAGTGAGCCTGAACTGGATAAGCGGTTTGGAAAATGAATCAGTGTATGGGCTCAAGTCCATAACAGTTACAGAAGTCGCCATAGGTCCAGTCTCGGAGGTGGATTCATCCAAGCTTTAGCCACTTTCAACATATTGTGACGTCGCCCTTACCTTTGGAGAAAGAATTCCTCAATATGGAACATTCTCAGGGAACTTCACAAATAATCCGGGAAAAATAAGTCTTAGTGTCTTCCCCTCTGCAGCTGTCGTCTGGAATGCTAACCAACAAGATCTTGAACCGCAGGTGTGTTTCCATTTGCCTGCTGTATCTCGGACCATACCAGTGCACAAATTGTTAAGATCCGGCAATGGAGTAAAAATGTACATGTTACAAAATGAAGCGATATCTCTAAAACACTTGTTGTTGTTCGGCAGATTATATTATCTGATGCTTCTTTCCTTCGGTCTCATCCCCATCTCCTCTCGCTCCCCCACTCTCCTTATTCTCAGCATCCTCTGTTACTGTTGCTACCATGCAACCAATGTAGCTGCCATGTCTTGGGAAATGTGACACTGATGGTGCGAAGAAGCGCGACACTCTTCAAGAGCTTGAACAACCCCTCGGTGGTTGTCTCAGAGGAAAAAAAAATAAACAATCAAGTATAAACACTTGGATGCACCACTGGTTCATGTTTGGAACTTCCAACTACTTCCACAATACAACCACTATAACAAGCCTATTGTTTGATTAATAAATTCACACTAGAACCATCGGTACTCGCACATATCCGAGTCTCCCCAGAGCCACTCTGCCCCTTGTGTCCCTACCCCAAGGGCTGCTACAGCGACTGCAATGACCCGTCTCCATGGCGATTCCTTTCATTCTATTGGCTTTAAGAATATGGAACAGACAGTCAGCGCTACAAGTTCGCACAGCCATACATTTGCTCGTATTCTTGAGAAATAATTCCCAACTAGTTTGCTGTGGGAAATTATTCAATTTGACTTAATTGGTCAGAATGTTTTAGTATCTTTTTTAATCAATCTATGCCAGCGACATATAGTGAGAATAATGAAATGCTTGTGCACTGGTTGGCAGAAGGTACCATGAAGCTACTTATCCAACTGTTGCCATCAATACCACAAAATTATAGTTTTGTGCTCATCAAAAAAAGAGCAGAGAAAGTACATTTGTGAAAGAGCATAATTATTTCCATATACAGTAGGCCGTCTTCGAAAATCTGAAAAATAGCAATTGTATATATTTATGTTATTACTTATATTTTAAAACATTAGGCATTATACCAATCCAAAAGGTAGGTACTATTTTTGTCCACTCACATTCTAGAATCTACACGGTAGTATCTGTGACTTCAAACGTGTGTGTGCTTTAAAAGGCGGGGCCTGGCCTGGTGAGTGATGTGGGAGTCAGCAAATGAGAGGCTAGTGTTGCCTGTTGCCTCAGGAGACGGTCTGGCTGTCAACTAACTAACCGTTCGTGGCGTTACTTGAATATGCTTATTACGTGTTTATTTTCTTATCGTATTTTCTTTAAAAATTTAAAGTGCAATGGCGGCTGTGTCTATCCTTGACCACCAGTCGAGGGATTCCACTTGGTTCCAACTAGCGGTAGGCGATATTAAATTAGCTAACAATGTTTACTTCACTTTTCATTCAGTACTGGACCAAATCACTGCAAAGAATGCAGAAGTGACTTTTCCAGTATCAATCAACTGTGAATAGGCAATATCGTGATACTGTCGGATGAATAAACACACACAACGTTGAGTCATTTATTTACATTTATCAGGAGGGAAGGAACACCGTGTTAACAGTAATGTTTGAAGATGGCGACCCCAAGTGGACAACAATGATATCTGCACTTCACATACACGAATCAGCAACTGTATTTATGAACCACAATACCGTATTTAAACGTTCTTTTTTTTTTTTTAAAGAACAACTTCGTTTCCCAAAATATTGCAAAGCTATGCAAATCCTATAATACATGGCTAAATTCTTGAAGGAAATAAAGTTTGTCACCAGTTTTCTTTCATAACGTTAAGACTTTTTACTCTTAAAATGACCACTTTGTTTTTTTTTTTGCGATAACAGTTTTAGTCTCGGAAGATTACGACTTTATTCTTGTAAAATAAAACGTTTTTTTAATTCATTCTTGTAAAAAATATAACTTTTAATAAAAAAATACAAGTTTATTCAGATGGAACTCAGTATTTATAAGCAAAAGTTGAAAAAGGAGTTAGAAGACAGACTGTTTTTGTTTTAGTGACCTCTTGGCCCTTGTTTCACTGTTGAATGACATCAAGCGAGGAGCTGTCGTACTCATTTCAACCACTAGAGTGCACTAAAGATGACATGAACATGAAAAGCCACTGCTTTTTTTGGGGGGGGGGGGGGGGGGTGGGCACAATACCATATCAAATCACTACAATTATAGAAGCATAAGAACAAGCAGGCATATCTTTGTTGCTTTTGAAACATGCTTTGATGGCGTATACAGAAATATGATCATTTTCGTGTGTCCAGTGAAAAATGAACACTCATCTTCCCTCAGCTGCTTCTCCTCCTCTACCTCGTGTCGAATCAACACAATGTGTGCGTGTGTTGTTTCAGTGATTAAACACCCACACGCAAACGTAGTACTAGTAGTGGTAGTGGTAGTCCTCGTAGTAGTACAGAGTAGTACCCAGCTGTCAGGGTGTGTGCCCGCGACTGTAAGAGAATCCTGGTGCTCTGAGTCTCTCCATCGATCTGGCTTCCTATGACACAAACTATGTACACCTGTTCACCCTCACATACAAGTACGCACGCATGCACACATTCACATGCACACGCTATTACATACACGGCCGGACAAGAGAGGGCGCGAGGGTGCTGCCCCACCATGGAGTTCAGCTGTTCTAGTAGGCTTTTACTGGCATTGTATTGCTTTGTAGCAGAACCCTGAAGGTTTTGTACTAACACTGACTGTATTAGGCACTGTTCATAACGCTCTCCGGCGTGTCTAAGGCAGGGCATGGTATTGTTTTGGCGCTGACACTATAGCCAAATAGTTAAATCGGGGTTTCGTCGGACGATAACAAAATCTCCCGAGCACGTGGAAAAATGTGATTCCCTAAAAAAAAAAAAAGAAAATCGGACTTTATGCTCATAACATTTTCTTTTTAAAATGTCTTTCACCCCAAAAAATATTACCGGTACATTAGTCTTGTAAAATGAAAACTTTTGGTTTTTTTTTAAACAATAAGCTTTGTTTTCATAAGTTTACAACTTATTTTCTTGAACATTTTGGCTTTTATTTGTAAAATTCTGACTCTTTTTCTCATTTTTTAAATACAAAAATAATACAACTTAATTGTCATGGAATTTTTAAAAATTTGTAAAAAAAATTTCTCTCAAAATAATATATTATTTTTGTGAAGTTAAGCATTTTTTTTCTCGAAATCTTTTTTTCACATTACTGTTTTCTCATAATTCTTGGAGGGGGGAATACGACTTCGTAAGCTTACAACTTATTTTCTTGAAAAATTTGCAGTTGTTCTTGTAAGATTGAAGCTTTTCCTTCAAATAATGGCTCACTTCTTCAAATATTATAACTTTTTTTAAATTCTACTTTATTATTAAATACCCATTTTTTTGTTTAAAAAAAACCCAAAAAAAACACTATTGTCGAAAGACCTTTTGTCAGCGAAAAAAAAAAATCATCTTCATTTTTGTAAAATGTTAACTTTTTTCTCCTAAAATTCCGATTTATTTCCCTCAAATAGTCTTTTTTATTCCAGTAAGATTGTGATTTCATTTTTGGGGGAAACAATTTTGAATTATTTCCCGTAAAAAGATGAATGTTTTGGTATTTTTATCCTGAGCATTTGGGGGGATTTAGTTGGGATTAAAGCGATGACCCCGGGATCTTTCACCTTCAGGCTACTTTTCAAAAACATTCCAACAAAAGACGTACAAAATCCTCCTTTTTTTTTTTTTTTTTTTTTTGTGGCTGCACCTTTGTGTCCCGAAAGCGCAGCTCATCTGGCCAACCACACGCACACACACACACACACACACACACACACACTCACACACAAACACACACACACACACAAAGATCCCGAGGCCCGGCAGTACCTGTTGACACTTGTGGGCAGGAAATGGGTCAAGGGTCCTGGAGGTGTGTGTGTGTGGTGGGGGGGCTTCAAGGTGGGATTCCTCAGGTTACATGTTCATTCAAAGTTTTGTTTGTTTACTCTCAACTACTTCCTGCGTGTCCGCAGGTCCGCCATCAGAAGGCTTTATCAATACATACACTATTCCCAGTTGAGTAGCTAACCAAACACTCTGTGTCTGTGTGTGTGTTCGCAAATTTTGTCTTTAAATTATGTTTAAAAAAAATAAAATAAATCAATGCTTGTAAAATTAAAACATTGTTCCAACAAAGAATGTTTTTTTTTTCTTGATAAAATACATATTGTCTTGTAAGATTACCAATATTTTTTCCTAAAATATTTTTTTGTTTGTTTTCATAAAATGTACAACTTTATATAAAATTACAACTTTTTGGTCAAAAAAGTATCATTTTATTAACACACAAAATGAGATTATTCACTCTAATGTGATTTTATTGTTGTAAAATTATGACCGGATTCTAAAATGGTTGTGAAATTATAAGATTGGTCCTAGAAAAAATAAAAACATTTTCTTGATAAAATACCAACTTTGTGTCGTAAGTTTGTTTTCCCCAAAAACATTTTTTGTTTGAAAAAAAAAAAGATTCCTGAAAAAAGACAAATATTTTACGAAAAATGTATTTGCATGAAATGAAAATATTTGGGTTGAAAAATACCAAGCAAATTATTCTCATGCAAGATGAGTGTTTTCTCAAAAATATGATTTTATAGTTGGAACATTACAACCTTAGATAAAGAAGAAAAGTTTATTCTTGTGAAATGTCACCTTTTTGGGTGTAAAATTGTCACTTATTCACAATTTTGGGTGGCAAGACTACAACTGATTTTAAATTACAATTACTTTTTTCCTCAATAAAATTCCAAATCATTATTGTTGTAGCATTACACCCTTAACATAAAATAAAATTGTATTATTTTTTAAAGTTTACAATGTTAGAATAGCAAAGAATAAAATCATATTATGGAGAAAAATATATTTTGCCATGAGAATGATTTGGAAGTTTGGTGAGAAAAAAAGCTGCAAATTTTAAACAAGTCGCAATCTTGCACCTGAAAGTCAAGTAAAAATCTGATTCCTATGAGGGAACAAAAATTCATAAATCAACATTTCACACAACGAATCTTGCTTTTTTTTTGCAGTTATAATTTTACAACTATGAAAAAATATTTAAGAGTAAAATCTAATTTTATACAAGAATGATTTGGAATTTTTTTGAGAACAAAAGTTGTAATTTTCCAAGAATGTATATATATATATATATATATATATTGTTTTAAAAGAAAATCTTTTATTGTATTCTATTATTTCCTATGAGATTATGACATTCAAAATAAAAAGTGCACCTGGTGTGTCCAGTGTACCTCATGATTGCATTTCAACAAATGGATCATGCTTCGTGCGTCTCGCTTAGCAAGCGAGCGAGTGGCGAGTAGAAACATGTGGAATGCATCGGGACGGTGACTGTCCATTGTCTGAGGTCTGTTCCGCTCTGTCGGACCTGTAAACTTCGCCGGGAGGGAGAGAAACACGATCACGCCGCTCTCATGGCCGACATCACACGAGGAAGAAAGAGGATGCTTTTAACGCTAGCGACCGACAAGCTTTCTGGCGTGACGGCAGCAAGCCACCCACAAGACAGAAAAGACAACATCAAAGGTTTACATGTCCAATTTCAATTGTTTTTTTTTTTTTTAGATGACTTTTTTTCGAGTCAAATTTTAACTTTTCTCGATAAGCACAAGTTTTAAATAAGTATTTAAAAAATGTCCTTAGAAAATATAATCTTTCGCATAAAAATACAATTGTTGTCACTAAAAGAATCAAAATTTTAGCTCGTAAAATTCTATTAAAAAACACGTGACTCTTGTTAAATGATGGCTTTTTTATTTTGAAATTAAAACAAATCTAAATTCTTTGAAGATATAAATTTATTGTAAAAGAAATTTGAAAAAATATGACTTTTCGTCATTTTTATTTTACTTTTTATTGAAAAACCACAACCAATATTCTTTCCATTTGAAGGGTTTTATTTGTTTTTATTTTCTGTAAAAGAATGCAACTTTGAGCCTGTAAATTGTCTTGAAAAAAATACTACTTGATTCTTGTAAAATAGATTTTTTTTATCATAATTCTTTTAAACTTGATATTTGTTGACACACAATTTAAAAACTTTCCTTTCCACAAATTATAATTATTTTTCTGAAAATTAAAAATATCTTCTGAGAATTATTACTTTTTCAAATCAAAATTAGTTTTCTTCTAAATATTGTTTTCACAAAACAATTCAACTACAACTTTATTTTCATGAGGAACTCGACGCTTTTACCTTAATTTAGACCTATTTTCTGGAAAAACGATTTGCTTCCAATCCCAATGCTGCCCCCGATGGTTTGTGCCGGTCCTGCAGAATTTGTGCGATTATCTTCCAGGACTAAATGAACTGGTAACATTTGCAGATTTGTCATTATTTTATCTATTTATTTTTCCCTTGTCTGTGGTCATGACCTGCACACAGAACACATCTGAACGCGTCACTCGGAATGTTGGGACTCAGAGCGCTCCGTTACGTTCAATTCAAATCTCACAAGTAAACACGATCAAATCATTGGTGCATTTATTTGTCAATAAAACAACACAGACGTACACACGCCAGACCACTTTTGGCAATATATTAAAATATTTACAACGTCACAGCTGCACAGTATGGACACACACACACACACACACACATTAATGGCTTGTGTTTCACAGCAGTTGCCACAGTAAATGCTTCCTCTTTCTTAACTTCATAGGGACGTTTACAACAGTGGATACGTGTGCGTGCGTGTGCGCGCACGCGTGCTTTTGCATGTGCAGTAAGTTGACGAGCAGTTGTCGTTGACAGCTGCATGGGGGCAGCGAGTGGCTCCAAATAGCTGAGTGGCACCCTCCCAGAGACCCCCACCCTCTGGACCCACCTCGCCTGACACCCCCCCCCCCCCCCTCCCCTCAACTGTGGGGCAGGCGTCCCTTTCTAACCACTTTTTCACAGTTTGTTTGTTTTTAATCGCACAATGAAGCTTCTGAAAAACAATCCAATCCACTTTTTTTTTTTTTTTTTTTTTTTCCAACAGGGGTTGACCGACTATCAAGATTCTTCATAATCGACTATAATGTGATAAAAGTCGAGTCCAAATCGATTAATCGGTGATGTCATTGATATTTTATAGGTAACGTCATTGATATTTTTTCCGCACATTACAGGTGTACCCGACCATTTTGGCGTCGCGGACTGCTTTCAGAAACCAATAAAAACAAACGATGAACAAAAATTACAACTCATCATTACGCTGAATGTTGTTTCCCTTTTTTTGGTTTTTGTTTCACCTGTGCTTTTAACGTTTCTGAGGATAGACATGCTTCCGGTCTCACTTTTGGTAAAAAGAATTCCACACGCTTGCAGCGTAGCACAGCTGTTATGCTCTACTGAGACAAGAGCCAAAAACACGCGTTGAGAGATTAGTCGATTTCAAGCTTTAAATGTCCATGCAGAGTAGTACAGTCAGCTAATGATTTCACTCCCATGTTTTAGTCCGAATGGGGAAAACAAGCGGAAATGAGATGATATGAGCAAATCCTGCAGTCCATTTTGAGGTTCGGGGGAGCGGCCGGGGGGTGTCGTTTGGGCGGTGCGCAGGCGGGGTGCAGGTCAACCAAACTGTGAACTTGGCTGCTGTTGGATCCTTGTTGATGGTGAGAAACTTTGCGGCGTCGGACTTGTATGAAAGCAGTTTTAAAAAGCCCCTTTCACACAGAGGGCCTGAGAAAGTGGCACATCAGAGTTGAAACAGGAAATAAGCCTGCGTCTTTCCCACCAAACACTGCCACACTGGCAAGCTGTGTTGCTGTGTTGATTTCAAGCCCCCATTTCAAGTCAGTACAGTTTACAAAGAACAGCGACACCAGGAAAAAAAAAAATCTGTCAGCTTTTACAGAATGTTGCCCCTTTCATGCAGAGTTTCCGGAAAACTGGCACACGAAAGACGTATTTCACACAGAACCCGGTGGAGGGTTCTAAGGGGGGAGGAGAGATGTGCCTTTGCCAGGAGAGGTGGAAAATAGGTGGAATGCGGTCAACAAGTGAGCGAGGGGCCGCGACCAGAGTGCGAACCTGAGACTCACTTGCCGATCACATTTTGTGCTGAGAGCAATTGTCACCGTCGTGCCGATGTCAGAAAGCATCTTACTGTAATTATCGAACGCAACGGACATTTCGTTTACGGAGACATCTCGCCGGCTTCGTTGAGTTCTGTCGCTGGCGAATAAACTCTACCGCTAATTTGTTGGGAATTCAGCGTGAAAGGAGGCTTTGGAAACCACGACAGCTTTCACCACTACATTTTTCCCCCCATTCGAGCGTCACCTCCAGTCTTCTCCGCCGCCGCCGTCCCGCCTTTGTCGCTATCCCTCAAGACTTTTCAAGCGTCAGCGGTCAAAAGTGAGCTGCAAGCAGAGCGTCAGTCAATTTGTCTGTCCCGCTTTTTTTTCCCGTTAGAGTGAAGTGGAGTGAAGGTCGGAAAGCGTCTAGAACCAGTACAAGTCCTTGCTCTTGTCCTGCGTCTGCAGACCTGAGAGGACCAAATCGGAAAAGACAAACAGCAGGCATCAAAGAGGAAAAAAAAAAAGAGCGGAAAGGCGACGGCGACAGCTGTCCGCGGGCGCGTAAGACGAGCCGAGCGGGCGGCGGAATCCGTCGTCAATTAATTCGGCTTTTCGCCGCCAACGTTGCTGCTTCGTTATGCGGGCGGCGGCTCGCACGTTGTTTTCATTCCCAGATGACCAAGTTTGGAATAACAAAACGGGCAAAACCTGCCATGTCAAATTCAGAGGCCCCTGGTTTAAGCATATTTATATAAACAATAATTCTCAATACCAAAACATTCTGTATTTTTGATGACTTAACCTAATGAGTCAAATGGTACACTGTAGTGTCAAAAAAATAACACGTATAACTGACTTCATCACAATACAACTTGACTTTTTCGATTGTGAAAATGCCTTTAGTCCCTTAAAGGCCACTGTACTTTCTGGTCAAGGCGCAAATATTCTTTGTTAATATTTAACAAAGAAGCTTGACACAATTTGTCTTTAAAAAAAAAAAAAAAAAAAAAAAACATCTTACATTTGCTTACAATTTTCTCAACACTTGAACTTTTGTCTCATTAAGCCGTTATTAATTTCAAGACAATACATTTTAATGGACAAATAAATGGAGAACCAAGCTTGTTTAAATTAAAATCTACTTTTCCAGTGGCACAATAGATCCTTTTAATATTTTAAAGATATTAATGTTTTTGTGGTCTAATACAACCTTTTTGTGAACAAATACAGTGTTTAATGGCAAAATGTATTTAACCATAAATTTTAAAAGAAATAAAATATTTAAATTATGACATTAACATTGGGGGAAAAGCCTGTTTTAGCAAAAATATACCATTTTAGTGGCCTAATATAGCCTTTTCCTGAACAAAAAGAAGCTTCGGAGGAAAACCCTAACATTTCATTGTCGCTTTTTGTGAACAAACATTGTGTTTTGATGGCAAAATGTCAACTTTACATCGAAGACTAGCTTGTTGAAGCAACTATTGTAGTTTCAAAATATAGCGTCTGAAGTCAAAATATGTTTTTTTTGTGTTCAATACAGCCTTTTGTGAACAAATACTGTACAGTGGTTTAATGGTCAAATATCACACTTACATGGGGGGAAAGCCTGTTGAGGCAAAAATGTACCATTTTAGTGGCAAACAGTTTTTTTGTGGCCTTTTGCTGAACAAATGAGGCACAACACATTATTTCACATTATTGTCTAATGTGCATTTTTGTGACCTAATATAGTGCTTTATCAAAATCCATCCTTTCCATCCGAAACAACTCTGTTTCAGCAGAAATCGTCAATTTTAGTGGCAAAATAAAAAAAACACTTTTTTCAACCCATTTTAAACAGTTAAAGTTGCTTTATTATGATTATTAATATTATAGTTTAAGAAACCACCACGACCGAGGAAGACCAACCTATCTGACTCAAGCGGGCATGGATTAGGGAATTGTGGCTGAAAACTGCAAGATCATCTTTTAAAATATTGCATTTCTCACCTGCATCCATGTTTAGTCCAATCTCTCCGACTCCGGAGAAACTCCCGCTCCAGGCCGCCGCCGACTCGCCTTTCCCGCCCAGGTCGCACGCCGAGCCGCCGGACGACGCCAGGCAGTGGTGAGGCCTGACGGACGGGACCAGCACCGAGCCGTATCGGGGATCGAACGCCGCGCCGTACACCTCGTGCACCGCGGGCCGTGGGTACGTCGAACCCTGCGCACCCACGCTGCCCCCTAGCGAGTAGGGGTGGTGGTGGTGATGGCGGCGGTGCGGGTGGGACGGGTGCCAGGCGTCTGGGCCGGGCTGATGCAGGTGGCCGTGGAGGGGCGGCGGCGCGTACGGGTCCCCCGCGGCGAAGGCCAGTTCTGAGTGGGGGGGCGACAGAGCGCTCGCCAGCGACGACGGGACAGGAGATGGGTAGGAACTGTTCCAGAAAGATGCCGGGAAATTTCTTTGGCTCATCGGGAAGGATCCGTCTGAAAAAGCAAGCGGCATCAGAAGAATGTTTTCCCCTCAAATATTCCATTTGAAGGCAAAAAAATAACATTTACATCGTAATGTGATCAAACAAGCAGTGTCATGTTTCCTTGGGAGATTAGCCTGTCGAAGTAAAAATAAGCAGCCAGTAGCCATTTTCGAAGCAGAGTTCCCCATATTGCCAGCCGTTTTAGAGCATCTCGACTGATCTTTCGAGACCCGCAGAATATTGGTCTGTGACAACATTAGCAACGAATCTATCAAAAGAAAGAGTAGACTCTCTTCTTTCACCCAGAAAACCCCCCCCCCCCATCATTTCTGTTCTTTAGTAATCAGCAGTAGAACATGGATTGGTTTCACCAAAACATCGGTTTCAGTCCGTGAACTGCGTCATCTTTTCTCATGATCGCGACACACACTTTCTACTACACCACAACACATACTCTGTTTATACCATTTGCGATTCAGCGCCTAATCTTTATCTTCTACTTAAAATCGGCGCCGATCTCAAATCCAAAGCGATGCGACGCCGCCATCTACGGTGATGTGTTCGTCATTACATTGGCCGACAAACCTGAATTTCACAGACAAGCTGGGCGAGACATACTTGATATTTCTTATTCATCCGTGGCAGTAAATGGTTGGATTCCAGATGTCCAGATTCCAGTTGGATTCCTTTGAAAACATCTGACAATGAATAAATTGAAGTCTACCATTTTAGTGTCAAAATTGAATCTTTTTGTGGATTAATATAGTCTCTTAGTTTTGAAGACACACCATTACATTTCATTGTCTAAGTTTGCCTTTTGTGTGCTAATGTGTTCGAATGGAAGGTAGCTCATTCACATTGGAAACTAGCCTGGGCAAGCAGAACAATAAAAACAAAAGGCCTTCTTTAGGCAAAATAAATATTGTGTGTTGTCTAACTGCCTTTTTTTGGATTAAATAAAAGCAAAACAACATTTTTTATTGTTGAATACAGCCTTTTTGTGATGAAATATTGATATGCAAACATTTGTATTGGCCCAATATGCTAAAAGAAGCATTTCTGCGGTCAATGGTGACATTTTTCCCGCGCAAAAATTGTAATTTAGTGGCCAAATATACCTCCTTAATCTCAGAGAATATGATTTATGGGAACAAATGTTTTTTTTCCCCATCAAGAAGCATTCCCTTGTGACACACTGTACTTGTTGGCATTGGAGGAGGTCAGCGCTGCGTGTGCCCGCGCTCGCGTTACGCTGAAAATATGACAATCGGTAACCTTATAGCGCGCAAACCTTATTAGAGCTGACGTGGTTGCCTGTGAGGTTAAGGAGGCAATTAGTCCGCAGTCGACACACAGAACATTTCATGGTCCAATGTTGTGTTTTGTGACCGAAATACAGTGATTTGATTGCAGAATAAATATCACATTGACATGGGAAAGTACCCTGTTAAAGGAACAATCAACCATTTTACTGGCAAAATATAGCCTTTTAATGCATGATTAAAAAAATTCTTTTTTTTTTTTTTTCTGTACTTCTTTAAGTAAAGATTGGAAGTTATTTTGTCTCTCCTCTGGAAATGTACACACAGAAGCATACAGTAGGTTTAGTGGCACGTTTAAAGATGTGTCGGCCAAAAATAACTTTTACCTCTCACACGCACAAAATGCACCACTTGAGATGGCTTCCATTTTCAGTCTCGAGCTTGCTTTTACACACACCCAAACGTTGGACTCTCACTTAGACTAAAAAACAAACCAAAAACTAAATAAATAAATGTAAAAAAAAAAGTCAGAAAGAAAGATTGCTTTTTTCTCTCTGTGTAAAGGTTTTTGTTTTAGTAAGAGGATTTTGGGTGAATACGAAAACCTTTTCTACATGTGTGAGAGTTTTCTGTGATTGAGAGAATTCTTTGGCGAGTGTGACAGTTTTAGTGGTAGTGAGAGTTTTTGGGTGTGTGGGAAACTTTTTGGGGTGAGTGTGCAAGAGTTTTTGTTGTTGTGTGAGAGAGTTTTGTGTGTGAAAGGCTTTTGGATAAGTGTGAGAATGATTTGGGTGTGTGTGATAGTTTGGTGAGCATGAAAGGTTTCCTGGCATGTGTGAGAGTGTTTTTGTGATTGAGTTTTTTGGGAGAATGTCTGTTTTTTGGTGTGTGTGAAAGTTACTTCCGACTTGCGTCTTAGCGTTCTCCGACATTGAAGTGCATTTTTAAAAAAAAAAACCTAAAATAAAGGCCCAAGTCATTTTTTGACAAAAGTGAATGATTTTTCTATGACATTTTGTTTTTATTTTTCGTAAACTCCGATGTCCTTTTATCGGGTTTGCAAGATAATTTGGGTTGGAAATGCCCAGAATGCCCTTTTTCCAGCTGTTCTAGTTGATCTTTTACACCTGGCAGTTGAAAAGTCTGATTTCTAATGAATATGCGACATGTAAATAAGCTTTGCTTTGACTGGATCGCTCAGCTAACAATTACCATCCATCCGCAGGCTTCCCCCAGTTTAAATATGGAAAACAGAGCTCGGCTGTGATTGGTCCACATCACAGCGTCTATTGGCGTCTAGAAGCTCGGGGCGGCCAAGCATCCATAGCGGCATCGCGACCTTCGATGTCTGACAGTCATTGTGAAGCACAGTATTTTTGTCAGTCAAAAATGACATACTGTATGTAAAAAGTTTGAGAAGCATGAATGTATACGGCACCCATTTGAAGCTGTACAGAGACACACATACCTTTGGGGGTCTTGTGGCTGCTGGGTGGGTACGACGAGGAGGAGGAGGAGGAGGCGTGGCTGAGGGCGCGGCTGAAGTGTTGGTCGATGACGGCGCTGATGTCTCCGTGGAAGTACGTGAAGAGGACGCAGCGGGCGTTCAGGTACTCGGCCCCCGGGGGCAGTTCCTTGTCCTCCTCCTTGATGGTGGGGGAGCCGGGGGGGCCCAGGCGGCTGCCGCTGCCGGCGTCCTGAGGGTCTTGCATTTTCCAGTCCAAGGCCAGCTTCCGCGACAGCAAATGGGAGCATTTTCAACCCTTTTCAAAGCCTGACCATAACTGGAAAAACCCTCATTTAAAAGCCTAACCCTAATTTGAAACATTTTCATTGAAACCCTAATTTCACACAACCTAACCCTAAATTGAAATCACGATTTGAAACCCTAACCCCAATATGAATCCTTTATTTGAAATCCTAATTTCAAACCTAATCTAAATTTGAAATTCTGAACCTAACTTTGAAACCCTAATTTTAAGACTTGACCCTAGCCTTAATTTAAAACCCTAGATTGAAAGTGTAATTTGAAACCATGATTTAAAACCTTAACCTGAAATTAAATCCCTGATTTGAAACCCTAAACTCAATATGAAACCTTTATTTGGAACCCTAAACCCTCACTTCAAACCCTAGATTGAAAGTCTAATATGAAACTACAATTTGCAATCTTAACCCCAATATGAAAAGTTTTATTTGAAACCCTAACTTGATATCTTAACCCTGCTACGGATTTCAAATTAGGGTTAGGGTTTCAAATTGAGGTCACATGCCAGATTTCTTCCACGCATGGGTCCATACAAATAATAAAAATGATTTTGATTGTAAGATATAAATTAAAAATAATAATAATAATTCCAGAGCAGGTGTGTGCAATTGTTGCCTCACATCGCACTTATCCTTTGATGCATCTAATTGATGATGAATAAAATGGACTACATTTTATTTATTGATCATTGTCAATAAAAATGAATGATTTCAGGCCCCCAAGACACAGTTTGGAAAGTCTGCGTTCCTCGCTTAAAGCTGATAAATTTTGATATTATTAATAAGAAATTGCACAAGCTAACATTATGCATTTGATCTTTCATCTTTAATTTATATTTTCTTACAAAAAAAAATAAACCTCTGTGGCTTCTATTCAAGTGGTTAATTCGAACATATCAAAAGATCACAAACAAACAAATGACACTTTTGGAATCCACGCGTGTGCGTGTGCGTGCGTGTGTGTGTGTCCTTCCTGTAACACGCACACTCTATACATCCAGCATACTGTATGGAGTCAATCAATTAAGCGGCGTAAGTGGAAAGTTCATTCCTTTTCTAACTCATAATCACGAAATCTAAAAGCAGCTTATATCAAATCTTTCAGATGTTATGACTGTTTGTGTAACCTTTAATACATTTAAGCTTAATTGCTTGCGTGATGGAGATTCGACGGACTTATCCAACTAATGAGAAATGCCATCATAGAAAAAAACTACACAAAGGTAAATATATTTGAATTGGAATTCAAGATTAAAGCGCCGTGCACCATCAAACTTCATCATCAACATCATGGCAACATAGAGTTTAGTGACGGTATGTGACACATACTGTACATATTTAGAAACCATCCCATTTAGATGATAAAATGAGCCTCGGCCAATTTGAAAATGCAATCAAGCAACTATGAAATATGACTGCCAATCAAGATTAACATTTAAAAAAGATTGAATGAGAGCAACATAGCGTTTGGGGGCAATAAATGATTTGTAGTATTAAACATCCTTTTTAGATGACAAAATGAGCTTTGACTAATTGGCCTTTCAAAATATAACCAGGAAATTATGGAATACTAATGATTATAAACGGCAAAAATTAAGTTTACAATGTACTGGAATATATATATATATATATATATATATATATTTTTTTTTTTTTTAAATGAAAAGATGATATATTTTCTTCCAGAAGAGCAAATAAATGGCCATAAGATTGTTATCCTTAGTCCAACAATATTTACTTTTTTAAATGTTATTATTACTTTTCACTGTTCTTATTCTCTTTTATTTTGGCTTCAAGGCTGAAATAAATTCGATGAGGTAAGTACACAAATTTAAGATTCAATTATTTTTAGTGGTGATGACCTAAAAACAAAGTTTTATTCCAACAAATGTGAAGATCACCCGTTAACAATAATACGATATTGCCATACATATTTATCCAATAAAAACACATTTTACATTTTCGAAAGAAGTACACAAATTTTCATTGTTGTCTTCACTTAGTAATGCGTATTTACAAATCTATGACATAACATGTGCTAACGTATATTATTACTGTAACCCTCAATAAAAACAACAAACTCGAAAGACAAATATGCTCATGCAACCTGACATCAATATGTCATTCGCGAAAAAGACAAGTGTTGGTTGCATTTGGATTTTTGTTGTTGTTGTGCAAGAAAATAATTCATTTTAAAAGTGCGGGTGCGCCTACCTGCTGCTGTTGTTGGTGGTGGTGGTAGGTGGTGTAGGAGGTGAAGTACGGCTGCGCTCCGAGCACCTGGTACATCACATCCAAGCAGCTCATGGCGGAGGCGTCACCAGCATGGGCCGGGCGTCATCGGAGCTGCAGAAGAGCCGCTGCTTCTTCTTCTTCTTCTTCTTCTTCTTCTTCTTCTTCTTCTTCCCTGCATGCGGCCGAGTCCTTGAGCAGCGTGCGAGAGAACTAAGCAGTGACAGCACTTAACTCACACCCACCGACCGCCACCCAGGGCCCAGCCCCCCTCACGCCCTCCATACAGGGCTCAGGACCCCGCCCCCCCACCTCGCACCCAGGAGACAAGCTCCATAGGCGGGGATCCTTCGTCCAATCACAGGCCCAGCTCCACCTCAGCGCGCTTCCAGGGTTACTTACAATGGCCGCCTACTCGATACATCCTTAAGAAGTGAGAGCTCGAACTGAGAGATACATGGACAGACAGACAGACAGACAGACAGACAGGCAGGCAGACGAAAGGACGTATGCCAACATCTATGCTGCTTCCTGCACCCCAGCGTTGTATATTTTGAATGTATAATCCTGTGTGTGTTACACGTTAATGTGTTTTACATGACACTCACCGTCTGCCCTGGTGGATTGTGGGTAATGTGGTCTCGTCGCGTTCTTTCTCAGCTCTTGGTTAGTCCACCTTCCTTTAACCTTGTCTTCCGTCTTCCCAGCTGCCGCCGTCTTAGCTTCTCCACCCCTCCTCCACGCTTCCGTCCTTCCTTCTTTCCTTCCCGGCACATTACTTATTGTGCGTCGTTGTCGAGGAGATCTCGAGCAGGTGTGTGGGATTGTTGCCTCACCGCGGTGCACACCCTCATTCTTGGTTTTTTGTTGTTGTTGTTGTTGTTGTTCAGCTGCATGATGGCAAAGACCTGACTGTGACCCTTTATTTACCAAAGGCCTACCAGCAAATCACCGCCCACGGACACACACCCATTAGTGTGTGTGTGTGCTGCTAATGTAGTCTGTGTGCACTCTCAGGTGTTAAGATTGTCAGATAAAATAAAGTCAAAAACGATTAAAATTTCAGTTTCCCATGGTCCTCTCCATCCCTATTTTGTCCCTTTTGGTTTCTCTTCAGCCATTTTTCAGCCCCTTTGTCCCTCTTTTACCTCCATTATTCCCTTTTGCGTTTTCCTTGCCCTCCTTTGGTCTCATTTTGGTATCCGTTGGTTTCCTTCAGCCCCCTCGAGCTCCCTTTGGACTCCTTTAGTTTTTCTCCTTGGGCCTTCTTTGGGTTCCCTTTTCCCTTTTGGTGTCTCCGTTGGACCCATTAGTTTCCCTTCGGCCCCTTTTGGTCTCCTTCGTGTCCCTTTAGCATCCTCATCTGTCCCCTTTGGTTTTGTTTTGTTTTATCCTCCCAACCCCCTTTGATTTCAGCTTCTGGTACCGTGCGGCCCCCCTTTGCTCCCATATATACTGTAGAAAGTCTTCCTCGAAGGGTGGAAGAGTTTCTGACTGCAAGTGGAAGAACATTAGTCCCCTTTTTCTCCACTTCCTGTCAGCATCCCAATACTTTTGTACCAGGGAAAATGTCATCTTCATTTCCCTCTAAGTGATGTTGGCCGGCAGCGTTAATCAGTGCGTTTACACCAGGAAGGGCGTGAGCGGGCGAGGATTGTCGAGATTCCAAACGGCATAGCGGGCGCACTTTCGGCAGCCATTTGTGAGGCTTGTTAAGGCAAGAGGATGCCTGGCATGCCTCTCGCCATGTTTGTTTGTGCTCAGCCTGCTCAGTAAACAATGCGGGCACGCCGACAGGAAATATTCATTAACAGATCTAATTAAATACACACACACACTTTGAATGGCATTGAGGACATTTTATTGACTCATGCTTTCTTACTTGTAAAGATACTCAACTATGTTGCTACATTATAAGCTGTACACTTGTGTGGGTGTGGGTGTGGGTGTTTGTGTGAGTGTGTGTGTGCGCCTTGGTATGGTGACCATGTAAAAGCGAGAAGACAGCTGGAGCTGTAAAAAGACACAACAGGAGCAGCAGCACCCAAACGGTGATAAAGAGGGACTGAAGGGGGACAAAAGGAGGACAAATTAGGCCAAAAGAGTCTCATGAGGGGACCAAATGGGGTCGAACTGTACCAAGGAGGAGGTAGAGTGACTAGTGGGGGTTCTAGAAGGCAGAAAGGGCCCAAAGGTACAAACAAGGCCAAAAGGGGGCCAAAGAAGACTAAAAGAAGGACTAATGGGGGACCGAAGCGGACTAAAGAAGGACAAAGGGGGCCGATGGGGACGGAAGGAGGCCAAAGGGGGCCAAAGGAAGCCAAGAAAGGAACGATTGGGGGGACCCAAAGAGGACGGAAACAGGCTAACGGGGGCCAACTAAGACTAAACGGGGAAGGAAGGAAGGAGAAGGAGACCAACGGCATCCAGAAGAGATTAAAAATGGTGCTTATATAGTACGGGGACCAAAGGGACGAATGATGCAAAAAGGGAGCCAAAGAAGACCAAAGGCGGGACTGATGCTCAGGACCAACATGGGGTAAAGGTGGCCAAAGTAAAGAGGGCCAAAGGAGGTAGAAGGAATAGGATTGAGCGGAGGCCAAAGGGGGCCAAAGGAGACCAGAACAGGGCACCAAAAGAGGCCAAAGAGGACTGAAGGAGGCCAAAGGGTGCCAACTGAGACTAAAAGTGGGCTGAAGGTGAACAAGGGGGACAAAAAGAGGCCAAAGGAACCCAAAACTGGGATGATGGTGGATCAAAATGAGAACGCTAAAGGAGGCCAATGAGGACTGAAGACGACCAAAGGGAGACACATTTACGCTCACAATCACACCTTTGGGCAATTTAGTGTTCAATTATCCTAACATACATGTTTTTGGAATGTATGAGGAAACTGGAGTACACCAAGAAAAACTCATGTGACCATGAAGAGAACACAGAGGAAGTCTGAGGTTCAAACCCCTGAAACTCAGAACTATGAAGCAAAAAGATCAAACAACTGAGGGGTTTTAATCGTTTATCTTCGATACCTTTGTGTATTTTGCATGAAAATAAATTGCTGCTAATATAAAAGGAAAATCTTTGAAGTTAACAAAAGTTAACGTGATGGTCAACTGTCAATGAGCTGTAATTAGAATCAACTACTTAAATTGGCTGAATGCAATTATTCGTATTTTACCTGTTTTATGCGAATCATTATTTCCCCCTTTGCAGCACAAACTGGGCATTCCAGCAGAGGATTTTTCTGCATGTGTCCGACTGAAGCGTGATTCCCGCCACCGAGCAGACCCTGAACCCTTTCTGGTGGAAATGTTTGTCTTTGACAAGGCGTGAATAAGAAAATTGCTAAGTGGATATTGCGAGCGCCTTTGAGCACGCCGCCCTTGTGCTACCTCTGCCTAATAATACGCTTGAGCTGAGGCCAAATGAAATGTGAAAAGTGACAAAAAAAGTCCTCAATTGACTTTGACCTTCCTTTTCTGATGCCGCCAAGTGAAAAGTTAACTCTTTGTGAGCTTCGCAAGTGTTTGTATTATAAAGCCCCCCACCCCCCCCGAGTCATTTTTGTTTTAATTAAATGACGGCACGCTCGCTTTTAACACGCTTTGAAAAAAAGACCCCAGCTAACCTTTCGTGCTCCTTTTTTGTGTCCATTTTTCTTCGTTCTCTTCTCTTATTTTTTATCTTTGCCTTCTACATTGACTAGACGAGAGAAATCCTTTATTGTCATTGTATGGGCAAACATGACAAAATTGGGGGTGCAACTACAGGTTTGTGTTTCAAGAATGAAAACTGAAAATAGAATACAAAAAAAACAAAAACATAAAAGCTACACAAAAATGTTATACCGTATAGAGTAGACACAAACATGACATGTACAGTAGCAACGAAGTAAGGGATGTTTGAATGTACAAGTAAGAGCAATATGGAATGAGTGTTGGTGCTATTCTTGGTGTTTGTGTTCGTTCTGGTTCTGATGGACCGGTAGCACCTACCAGAGGGAAACAGGTGCAAGAGGTGGTTTGCAGGGGTCTTCTGAGGCAGCGGGACGTATAGATGTCCTTCCGTCGGCGGCAGATGATCCTTTGCGCTGTCACGAGCACGCTTTGGAGTCTCTTCCGTTCTGCCCCAGCGTAGTGGGAGAACTACGCTGTGATGCAGTATGTAAGACTGCTCTCGATAGTCGAGTGGTAGAAGGTCACAGGCAGCTTATGGCAGGTGTTTTTCTTGAGCCCCCTCAGGAAGTGCAGCCGCTGCAGTGCCTTCTAGATGACGGCCAAGGAGTTTCCAGACCTGGGGAGGTCAGCAGAGATCACGGTTTCCAGTTGCTAAAGGATACTGGACAAAGAGGATCGAAGGAAACTGAAGGAGACCTAAGGAAGTCAGAGGAGAACGAAGGGAACCAAGAGAAACCAAAGGAGACCATGCTGGGATGAAGGGGGACAAAGAGTCAAACAAGGACAAAGGGGAAGCCACAGGAGATCAAAGGCATTTGAAGGGAGCAAAAAAAAGAAAATACAAAAAGGCGACTAAAAGAAATTAAAGGATGACTGAAGGAAACCAAAGGAGACCAAACACACCCAAAGGGGAATTTCAGGGAAAAGAGGACAAATAGAGAACCGAAATTGCCAAAGGGGACCAAGGAAAACCGAAGTGGACCAAAAGAGACCAAATTGGAAAAAAGAGGGCCAAAGAAGACCTGAAGGAGACCAAATGCGGTCAAAGAGGACCAAGGGAAACTAAAGGGGACCAAAGAAGGCAAAAGGATGTTGAAGGAGACCAATGGAGGCAGAAGAGGGCCAAAGATACAGAACGAGACCAAAAGAGGCAGAAGGGTGACTGTCTTTTTGTCTCCTTTGGCCTCTTGAGATCTCCTTCAGCCTCCTTTGGTGCTCTTTGCTCTCTTTTTTCCCCTTCAAGTTTCCTTTACCCCTTTTTGGTCCCCCTTTAATATTCGTCCTAACATCTTTTGCTGACATGAAGGTTTCCAAACAGCGACACAGGTGTCCCAAATGTCCAATTCTTCTTGAAACGGGATGACCAACACAAAGTCTCCGGAGATGCAGACATCTCCAGCACTTCCCACCCTGCGGCGTTCTCTCAATTAAAAAGTGAACATTCTGCCGATGAGGAATGAGAAGAAGGCCTGCAGCACTGTCGAGGAATTTGCGGCGCGTCTTGACGCCGGAGTCGGCTGCATACTTGACTGCAGATGGGCTCAATTGTTCCAAAACATTCTTTGCCATTTTCGTCTTTTCATGTCATGACTGTTTGACCGCATACGGACGCCTTAGAATCATCACGGATTTTTACACGGATCTGGGATTAATTATCATCTCATTAGACGAACGATACATACTCACACATTGGTTGTATTAAATTCAGTGCCAACTTGACTTACGAGTGATCGCTTGGACGATTTTTTTGCGCTGTGTTGCGAGCCAAAATTTACAAGCGAGTTACTTTAAACATTTTCTACAAATTCTTGCCAGGTTTTCCTTATTCAAGGTCACCGTTGTGTTTAACCTTACTGCAAATGTTCCTATTATGCGCGTTCCTTTCATCCATCCTTTCCCTTTCAGATCTGATTGAATAAAGTCTTTCTTGTCAACTTCATTTTTGAGTCCCCTGTACTTCCATCTGCATGGCTTCTCTTTTACATGAGTTTACATCAGTTCTTACCATCAGATGTCCAAACCACCGCTTGCTTCTTTGACCTTCTTTGAAACTTGGGTTACCTTCACCGCCCCCTGATATATTCGTTTCTTTTTCTGTTGTCTTTTCCGGTCACTCCAGACATGCATCACATCTTCATTTCCACAACATCAAGCTTCTTTTCTTCTACCTTCTTAAATGGTGCAGTACGTCATTTCTGGTCCAACCACTACTTTGCCTTTTAATTTTATGTGGACCAGTTTTTCCATTCACACTGTATATGACTGGTTAACGTCCTGTTTCATTCCCTCTGCTTCATCTACCGTAGAACCAAGATGTAAAATTTGCTTACCCCCATTATGTTTACTTTGTCTAATTGTATTGTGGCTTGCTGATCCTTTTCCAGCTAGGTTGTCATGTACTCTGAATAATAATAATAATAATAATAATAATAATAATAATACATGAAACAGCAATTTTCAGGATCCTCAAAGAAGCGTTACACAAAACATTTAACAATAAACAAAAAACTCTAAGAATGTGGGTTTCCGTCAAGTGCGGGAGCCGGTATACGTTGCCGCGGTCAACCACACAGACGGGACACCAACCACCAAGGTGGAGCCGCAGAGGGTCCTCGTCGGGAGCCTTGGTGGATGCAGTGGGGACAGCAGTCCAGAGTCCTGCGCCCAACCAATGATCTCCGCGGAAGAAGATGTCCGAAAGCGGAGCCTGAGGAGCCACACGGATGTTCATGGCAGCACCACAGCTGAAGTCGGAAAGGAGCCAGCGCTTGGAGGTGGAGGGTTGTCGCGTCAGAATGGATGGGAGGAAGTTGAGCAGGATCCGCCAGCGTAACAGATGACGAAAGCTATAGCTAGCTCGAGAAAGGAGGCAGAGGTCCCGGGCACCAAGGATTTACCACACCGAGACAGGTGCAAACCAGCCCTGTTTCTACAAACCTTTGACATTTGGCCACAGTGCGGCGATGGATCCTGGTAAAAGCAAACCACTTGCACTAAAAAATAAACTATCTTTTCAGTGGTTGGTTCTTTCTGCTGATCTTCAGCCCTCTACTTCCCAGAGCATATTTGCATCTTTCAAGCTTCCTTAATAGGGCTGTTCTGATCTCTGCTACCAATACCATGTCGTATGCATAGGAAATACACTACGGTAGTTCTTCCGTTACAGCTTCCATTAGGAAATAAAAAACGGTGTTGAAAAGTAGAGGGCTAAGACCAGATCTCTGATGCACGTATTGTACAGATTGAGAGATGGAATGAGCCATAGTGGCTGTGGGTTGGGGGCCAAATTCCATAGTGAATAAATTAAGACCTCATTGACAGAGCATCATTATCTTTGTGAAGGCAGAATTCTTAGATAGTGTTTTTAATTAGACAACGATGATTCTCTTTTCTGTATCTGATGATTTTTGTATTAATTATCGTCACGTGGGGGCCCGCCGGCGTCACTTGAATGAATGCCAAGGGTAAAAGCGAAAGAGTCGGTCGTCGCATTCTCGTTGCCGGGGCGCTCGCCTCGGACACGACGCCACACTTGTTGCGGGAAACGCGCTCGGTCGCCGGGGAGTCGATGCGGATGAAAAGCGTTTGATGAACATTCCGGGCTGCGTGGATGCTACAGTCACTGAAGGCGGTCCTTCATTAGAGGTGGCTCATTAGCTGTGTATGCGCGCACCTTAATTAACAGAAATCATGTTAGTCTGTGGCAAGAGCAGTGACTGAGTGACTTTTTTCACTTATCATCACAATATTAAAAAAAAAGTTGTTGTTTTTTTTAATCTAAATTGTCCATTAGCCTGAACGTGAATACTATACTATACTATTTGTATATTCCTGCCCTGCTATTGGCTGATGATGTATTTACTGTTTGTATATACTGTATGTGACCTGACATTGACTGGCAATCAGTCTTTTGTTTTTGTGACCTGACATTGATTCGTGACCAGTCTATTAATGCTTTTTTTTTTTTTTTTTTTTTAAGAAAAGCACTGTTTTTATTTCATTGAAGATAACATTAAATTAATCAGAAATACAGTCCAGACGTGGTAAAAGAACAATTCCAAATGTTTTAAACGGTAGAGTATGTGTCCTGCATTGACTGGCAACTAATCCATTGTTTGTCTCCATGTGCCCTGCGATTGGCTTGTGACCAGTCCAAAGTGTACCCAGCCTCTCGCCAAAAGTCAGCTGGGATAGACGCCCGCTCACCCGTCATCCTAATGACGACAAGCCCAGAGAAAACAGATGGACGGATGGCTGTTGGGCTATTTAGCCTTTCTTCCCTCCCTGCAAGCTCCTCTTGGAGGCGAGACGGCGTTGTGATGAAAAGACTCGCCAAGGACCCCACCGCCACTTGCATAAATTGGCTCGTTAAGAGCACGGGTGAGTGACACGTCGCCTGCATTCAGCGTCTGTGACACAGGTGCAGCGCTAGTCAAACCGCTTGTGTTACGGTCTTAAAAATAAAAAAAGAAAAAAAAAAAGACCCGCCTGCCGGCTTGATCGATACGCCATTTTTTTTCCCGTCAATTAGCGCGGGAACACAAACATGGCGGCAACTGATCGATGGGAAACAACGCACGAAGGAGTACAATGAGCCAAGATGCATCCATCCCAAGGCCAAAGACGTGTCTGAATGAACGAGGAGGGACAATGAAGATGTTGTGAATAAAGGTGTGTGTGTGTGCGCGTGTCCGTGCGTCTCCGTGCGTGTGTGTGTGTCTGAGTGTGTGTGTGTGTGCGCACCCCATTACCCTGACACCACTAAAAGTGTGGCTTCGGCGGCAGGCATGAATACAACAAGACACCGAGTGTGCGTTTCATATGCGAGGGGAATAAAAGGAGGGCCTGGCGTGAAGGGGGTACGGAAAATGGGGGCAGTTAGGGGGGGAACGTTGAGGGTTCGGAGAGCCGGGCGACCAGTCTCCAAGCAACTCACAATAGAAGGTCAGCCAGAGGCAGAAAGGAAGGAGATGACAATACGGAAACTACAGGATAATCCTTTATTCTACCATGGGTGGACGCAGTGCTATTAGGGATTAGATGTAGCATATACGTATGCAGTCCATGCGCATTCACACCAAGGGGAAAGTTCAACGCCAACAAAATGTTCAATTTCTTTTGTTCTTTAATCTGAGCATTTACACTAGCAAGACTCCTGTATTAATATTTACATTTGTTGCTTTCATTTAGCCTCTTACTGCCTACTTACTTGTAGCACAACGTGTCAACTGATAAAAGTCCCTGTAATGTAAAGTGAAAATAATGATTTTCTAAAATTGACACAACACACAGAAGAGTGTTGTCAACAACCCTGCCAAATTTAAATGATTTAAAAAAATAATAATAATAATTGCCAGGTATATAAAATGAGGCTTCAAAATTGTACAAAATCAATCTTTTTCTTCTGTGACTTCTGTGGTACATTCTAATGTTTGTCAAGGCAGAGCTTTTGTGATCCATCGATGAGAAAACCAACGTGTGAACTCGAGAGCTGTTTTGCGAGCTTTTGCCCGAAGGCAACACACACACACGTGGAACAGTAAACAGTAACAAGGACAAGGAGCGACAATGCCATGAAGGCAGGCAGGCAGGGAATGTTATGGCACGGCAAACTCTTTTGAAATGTATTCGTAATCATCCTTCTATTACACGCAGGACTACTCAAATAAAAACACTTGTTATTGAATAATCATCGGCGCTTTGTGGCGGCTGCGGCAAAGAATTTGTTAAAAGACGCACTTGAGAGGCTTGTTTAAAAAATTAACTGCAAGGCCGACGAGAACTTTGCGCTGGTCTTGCCAAGGTGACGGCAGCGGAGACGACAGGCAGTCGAGACTTTGACGCTTCAATGGCGGCACTGGAATGCTTTTGTGAACTCCAAAACGCGGAGTTGCACTCGCTCCAGTTAACCTGTCACGTGGACAAGTTTGTGTCAATGTGGAGACGATGTGCTGTCATGAAAGGTCAAATGAATGCTGATGAGAAAAAAGATAGAAGCGAACCAACATTACGCATAGAACGATCACTAATCATACAGGAGAATATTTACATTTAAAGGAAAGCAGATGTGGATTTCCAATAAAATAAAATCAAACAAATTGTCACAAATATCAAATTTTAGTTAACTTTTCCCCATTCTGTTCTTGGATTAGTTTTATTTCTCCTGATAACAAACACGCTTTGAACCATTTTTATCGAGCATCAACTTCCACAAAAATAATAATAATTATAATGTAGTATTGCGGCGGCACAGTGGACGACTGGTTAGAGCGTCAGCCTCACAGTTCTGAGGACCCGGGTTCAATGCCCGGCCCCGCCTGTGTGGAGTTTGCATGTTCTCCCCGTGCCTGCGTGGGTTTTCTCCGGGCACTCCGGTTTCCTCCCACATCCCAAAAACATGCATGGTAGGTCAATTGGCAACTCTAAATTGCCCGTAGGTGTGAATGTGAGTGCGAATGGTTGTTTGCTTGTATGTGCCATGCGATTGGCTGGCGACCGGTTCAGGGTGTACCCCGCCTCCTGCCCGATGACAGCTGGGATAGGCTCCAGCACGCCCGCGACCTTAGTGAGGAGATGCGGCTCAGAAAATGGATGGATGGATGGATATAGTATTGCAAAAAAATAATCCACATTGGCTTCCTTGCAGTGGCAAGGACAATATTAGTTGGTGGCGCTAATGTGTCGTTTAGTTGGTTTGCTAACAAGGAAGGACAATGCATTAGGTACAGTCGTGTTTTGTGCTCGCATTTTCTGTGTTTGCAGGTTATGTTGATAGGAAATGTTCCTGCGTATTTGGGCTGGAACTAACGATTATTTTGATGAACAATTCATCTGTCGATTATTTCTTCGAATAATTGATGAATCTGATTTTCTTTTTTTTTTACTTTCCATCCCTATATTAAAAAAACAGGACATTATTTCAAATTGACAGTGCAGAAAATGCACAAACCAAAATTGATTGTGATTCAGTTACCGATTTGGTAGCATGTCAGAAAATAGGCCAAAATGTTGATAATGGTTTTACAAAGTAAAAGAGGTTTGCGAATGTCTTATGTTGATGAAACACAAAGATAATCAGCCTGCTTTATTATAATAATAGATGTAATTATGATAATTTACTGTTGAGAGGCTGAAATTCTGAAGGATTTTGACAATTTTGTCAGTTAAACATGGTCTCTAAACGATTAATCGAATAACAAAAATCGTTATCAAAGAATTTGATAATCGATTAGTCGATTAATCGTTGCACCTCTACTGTGTATTTTCATACAGCACAATACCGCTGAGTGCAATTTCTCTTGTGAAAATACACGTTAAAAAAATGAATTTTGCCATTTTTGTGGAGCTGGAAAAGATTAACTCAGCGAATGAACCTCGTATCGTAAGGTACTACTGTAACATGAAAAGAAGTGCTTCCTCTTGGAAAAAAAAATCTTATTAGTCCAAACCTATGCAAAAACTACAGTGATACATTAACGTCAACAGGTCAATACTGGCGAAACAAAAGGTAGAAGCGAATAAAACAATCAATAGGTCGTGATCAAGAGAGCATAATTTGCATCATTTTTAAGTTTTATTCCGGCTGGGCAATATGGCTTTAAAATAAAATCTCAATATTGCAGTCGCAAAAATCTGACTTATGTTTTGAATCGATTTTGATATCCTTCGCTTATCAAAAAAGACACTGAAAGAATGACATTCAAAACAAGTTTTTTTTTTGCTTTTGTAAGTAGTGTAACCCTTTCAACCACGCCAGCCGCTGGCCAAGAAACTCGAATTAATCGATAAGCCCTCATGAGCATGTCTTGCAGGTGAGTACTGTAAATAAATGAGTGTAAATAGTTAATAAAATAGTGTCAAAACCATTGTGAAGGTTATAGGTACACTAACATAGTCATAAACTAACATTGTGATAAGATAACGTGGGAATAAGGTAAAATAGTGAAAAGTCAACACGTAAATAAAATCGCCTTACCCTTCAACGTCTATTGAGGATGCTAAAATGGTGTTTTAAAAAAAGAGGAAGGGATCTCGACGAGCTGATTTTGGTCTTGTTTATGTCTTTGGGGGAAAAAAACCTCGTTAAATGTTCCTCAGGCCAAGTTGACTTGAGCTGACTTTCTTGAAATCAGGCGATGACCGTACGCTGCTTTTCTCTTTTTATTTTGATTTATTAATTTGTTTCAATTATTATTTCTCATTTTGAAACCTTGAAGCATTTTCTTCCTCTGAAAGGCAAAAGCAATTAAGTTTAGTTGGAATGTGGCGGTGTATCGATCTTCAACCCGGAATGGTCGCTCAGGTTAGGTACACCTTCATACAAAAACAACCTGGCTTGACAATAGCCGACTGAATGACTCATAATTAATACATTTCAGTGAAGTGACGGATCCTCGTATTAGGACCTTATTCATGGGAAACAGCGCGATGGTGACATCTGGTGGCCGGAAATTGCTATTGTTATGCAAATTGTCGGGTTGAGAGTGTTGATTGTGCACTGCACGGCGAGATAACTGATTTTAACATTTCATTTTTATTTTTTCTTAATCAATAGGCTATAATGATGGAGGTAGCTGGAGTTAATCATTTTTTTTTTCAGGAATAAAAAAAGTGTAATGTTTTATTTTTATAAATTCAATAATATTTGTAATTTAAAAAAAAATGTACTTCACTTTTGCAATGAATATTAGTAATACCACTACTATTATCATGTTTTGTTACCTTATTTGGCTACACAAGGAAAACAAAATTGAAGAAAAATATTACAAAGGTTATAATGAAATATTATTAGTATTATTTGTCATTTTTAAAAATATTTATAATTGACAGTAAGCATTTTATTATTCTCTAATACTTCTAAAATGATGGAGTTAACTAGAATTTATCATATTTTTACTCTAGTAAAAACACACCAATAATAAAGTGTAATTTAAAAAAAATTATGAAGGAAAAATATTTTAATTAAAAAAACTTTTAACTTCCCTTTTTCAGTGAATATAAGTACGACTATTATTACCATGATTTATTACCTTATTTGGCTACATGAGGACACAAATATTCAAGACACATTAGAAATGTTAAAATGATTATTAATTTCAGTATCTTTTTAATATTTGTATATTGCAATGAACATTGTATTATTGCCCTTATTAATAATATACGGTATATATACCATATATATTTCTAAATAATATACATAAATATATAAATATGAATCTATCGGTCTGTCCATCAATCCATTTACCTTAATTACATTACTAATTAATTTTACTAAATGTGGCTCTATGGGGGGAAATTATTACATATACATGATGTTTTACAAATCTTAATCACTACTTTATTATCTTTTATTCAATGTTTATATATATATATATATATATATATATATATATATATATATACTGTATGTGTATATATGTGTGTGCACGCACACACACACATTCTAATATTTTGTTACCTTCTTGAATTACACAAGGAGAAAATGATTGAAGACAAATGTAAATATTTATTATACAACAGCATTTATTATACAATAGTTTGGGATTCGTAGTATATAGTATAGTATAGAAAGTATAGAAATCGACATTGACAACTTGTTGCTTATCGTTTCATTAAATAGAATTCATGATGTTCTGCACCTACATGTCGTTTTCAAATATTTCTTTATAACATATACATTGTTCCGACAAAAGATGCCAGTGAGGCCATCTGGAGGGCGTTTGTCCGCCATGTGGTTAAACATTGTCCCAACGTTTGCCTTGGGCCTTCTGTTGTTTTCACACAAGCACTCGGCCAATTGCGGCCTGCCATTATTGACCATGTAATTAAAAGTACTTTAAGGTGTAATGCGCTGTAACGCGCACGCGCCGCCATCTGTCACCGTGGCAGCAGATAAGCAGATGAAGGTGGGGATGGTCATTTCTATTAATTTTTTAAAAATATTTGTCACATTATGTTTGTTAGTTCATGACAATTATTTTAGATTAATTTAGAATAGTTCGGTTACCTGATTTGGCTAGATAAGGACAAATATTAATATATTAGCTGATTTGTATATTTTTCAAATGACTTATCAAATGATCAAATCACATATTTTATTATTTATTGTTTATTATTCATTAATATTTGTAGAATAATAAATAACTATTGATAACTATTAACTATAACTATATAACTATTGAAAAAATAAGATTATAAAACAGTCAATAGACATTTTGGCTTAGTGTCCATCCATCCATCCATCCATCCATCCATCCACTTTCTGAGCCGCTTCTCCTCACTCGGGTCGCGGGCGTGCTGGAGCCTATCCCAGCTGTCATCGGGCAGGAGGCAGGGTACACCCTGAACTGGTTGCCAGCCAATCGCAGGGCACATAGGAACAAACAACCATTCCCACTCACAGTCATGCCTACGGGCAATTTAGAGTCCCCAATTAATGCAGGTTTTTGGGATGTGGGAGGAAACCGGAGTGCCCGGAGAAAACCCACGCAGGCACGGGGAGAACACGCAAACTCCACACAGGCGGGGACGGGGATCGAACTCCGCACCTCAGAACTGTGAGGCTGACGCTCTAACCAGTCGGCCACCGTGCCGCCTTGCTTAGTGTCATGAAATCTTATTCTATATCTCGTAAGTGAAGTATGAAATAAAACTAAAAAGTGACTTTGAGACAGGAAATGAGTGGCGGTTCACTCTCAAAGATATTTTGACCTTTATTGTAAAAAGTGCAGCAGAAAAAAAAAAAAAAGGACCAAATTATTTACAGCTGCTGCATAAACAATGGCCGTGCTCACGAAGGCCCGCCCACCCGCAACATTCCAATAACTAAGTCGGCCAGTGGGCCTACCTCGATCTAGGGGATTGCTTGGTCTCGCGTGTGTTACGGGACCCCCGGGGCGCCCATGAAGACCGTGTCGATGGGGGGCAGCAAGGAGACCAGGTCCCGCACGTCGGCACGCTGCTGGGACAGCGAAGTGCCCTGGGAGGAGAACGGCGACGATGAGACGCCGTACATGCAGGGGGCCGAGCCTGGGAGATGACACGGGAGATGGGTTGGCAGGACGGACATTTTGTTTCCCTTCACGCTTAACGTACTTTTGCCCCGTTGCTCGCTGAAGTCACGTTTCCATCAAACAATCATCGCTAGCGTGACATCACTTGGCACTGAGTCTTCTTTACATTTAAAACTAACTAATTAACTAGTTAGCTAGCTAGCTAACTAACTTGCTCACTAACCACCACAAGTAGCCTACTACACAAGGAACTAACAAACTCATGATAACTAACTGACAGATACAATGTAACTAACCAACTCAAACTAACTAATTAAATACCCTTTGAACTAACTAAAGAAAAGTAACTATTTTAACTAACTGACTGACAAGTAGCAAACTAACAAAAACTAAGCTCTGTAACTAACAATTGATTACTAACCAATCCAAACTCACAGATTAAGTAACTATTATAACTAGTAAACAAAACTAACTAACTAACAACTAACCAACTAAATAACCAACTACAGTAACCTACTAAGCAGGAAATTAACTAACTAAAAAACATAGCAACAAACTCAAATTCAGTAACTAACTACGCGCTGTCGCTAACTACTGCCAACTAAAACTAAGTACAGTAAATAAAATATCTAGAACCAATTAACTAACAAATAAAGCTAAAACTAACCAACTGCAGGAACTAAAACTTACACAAACTAAGAACTGTAACAAACACAAAAACAAACTTTACTCTAAGTTGTCTTCTGTCAAACGACAGTAACTAACTCAAATCAATAAACTAACTCGTGAAACTATAACTACACTGACTAACTAAATAACTAACCAAGCAAATGGTCACCAAATATTGTACGTTATTGGCGTTAGGTGGTGGAGGTTAGGGCTAGCATGAGTCAGTGACGTTTTGTCGCTCACCTGTCGCATTTTGTACGTCGTTATAGAAGGTTGCGCTTTTAGTGGCGGGCCGGTCAAGGATGTTAAGCGGGTCGTGGACATCAGAGTACGGCGAGCGAAGCAAGAGGAGGGGGCTGCTAACGCTGCTGATGACCGACACGTGCTGCTCCGCCACTGGCACCATCCGCTGGCGGTCCTCGTAGCTGCCGCTTCCGTAATAACCTGTGGCTGGAGGCCAAGGGGGAAAAAAACATATTATGGTATTAAAATTTGAACAAAGTCATAATTTTATAGGAAGATGAAAGGGAATATTAGGGGATTAAAAATGTATTTTCCTCAAAATCAAGTTGATCTTTTCTAGTGAATAAAGTTGTAATTTAGCCATATAAAAATGGGGAAAAGTGGTCATTTTATAATTTCAAAAAATGCAATTTATGGGATTAAAGTTGTTTCTTTTTTAGAGTAAAGCCATAATTTACAATTAAAAAATAATATTAAGCCTGTAATTTTAAGATGTTCTCATTTTTTTTTATTTTACAATACAAAAATATTAATGTTACAGGTTTAAAGATGTAATTTATTTTTAGAATAAAGTGAAATGCTTACATGAAAATGTGACATTTTGGGGGAAACAGAAAAAAAATAGAATCCGATTGTTTTCACAATAAACTTGTCAATTTAAAAGAAAATTTGCAATATTATTGTCTGATCTTTTTTTGAGAATAAAGTGGTAATTATTTTTTTTTAATGAAGTGGTAATTTTATGAATAAATATTTTTTAATATTATGGGATTAGTTGTTTTTTAAAGTCATAATTTTACAAGAAAAAACATCTGTACGGGCTTCAAAGTGTTTGTTTTTTTTAACAATAAATGAGTCCTTTTATAATTACAAAATGTACTACAGATTTAAGTAACGTGGTTATTTACAATTTTAAAAATTAATATAAGGGTTATTATTATTTATTTTGGGTTATTTTTTTCTTTAGAATTGAGAATAAAGCAGGCACAATGTAACATTTTGGGAAGAAAAAAAAGTAATATTCTAAACATTTGAGTAGTACTGTTTTAGAATAAACTATGCTAGGTTGATTGACGGCGGCACGGTGGCCGACTGGTTAGAGCGTCAACCTCACAGTTCTGAGGACCCGGGTTCAATCCCCGGCCCCGCCTGTGTGGAGTTTGCATGTTCTCCCCGTGCCTGCGTGGGTTTTCTCCGGGCACTCCGGTTTCCTCCCACGTCCCAAAAACATGCATTAATTGGAGACTCTAAATTGCTCGTAGGTGTGAATGTGAATGTGAATGTGAGTGCGAATGGTTGTTTGTTTGTATGTGCCATGCGATTGGCTGGCGACCGGTTCAGGGTGTACCCCGCCTCCTGCCCGATGAGAGCTGGGATAGGCTCCAGCACGCCCGCGACCCTAGTGAGGAGAAGCGGCTCAGAAAATGGATGGATATATAATATATGAAGAAAATAAATGGCAATATTAAGGATTAAGGTTGCTGGATTAAGGTCCGATTTATTTTTCTAATGAAGTGATAATTTTACATGTTAGAAAAAAAGAATGAAGTGCTAATTTTATGATGAAGAAATTCCAGTTCCGGTGTTGCTACGCCTACCGTTTTGTCCCGCACCCTCGCCGCCACTGCCTGAGTGGTTGAGTCCAAAGCCGATTCCATCGGCGGCATCCAAAATGTGAGCTGCCGTGTGAGCTTCCAGACTGAGATCGCTCGAGACGGTGTCCGAGCCGCAGCCGTATACGGAAGCGGGCCGAGCAGAAGAGGCGTAAGGAGTCAGCGAGCAGGCGGGACCGACACCGGAGCCGCATGAGAAGTGGGCGTCCCCGTACAAGACGTCTTTGGCGGCAGGCGGCTGCTGGTCTTCGAAGGCGGCGTACCGACACAGCTGGTAGGCCAACGATGATGACTGGACGCAAGATGAGAACGTGCTCTCCGTCTCGGGCCTCAACACACCAAAGGCGCAATTTCACCAGATTAAAATCGGGATTATTTACAAGAAACTATGGTTTGAATCTCACAATAACAACATTTTCAGCCTTCCCTCTTACTTCTCCAGATTCTCAGAATCTTTCGATGATATTGTGGACAATAGATATTGAAATCCCTAAATTATATACATTGAGAATTTGCTCATGCACTTGTTCATAAAGTGGTGAGCCTCGCTTCATCCTTGCTTGTAATCAATCGGGGATGCTCCTTATATACACAATCATGACACGCACCGACCTGTTCACCTGTGGAATGTTCCAAACAGGTTTTTTTTTTTTTTTTTTTTTTAATATAACATTCCATCAACTTTCCCAGTCTTTTGTTGCCTATGTCCCAACTTTTTGGCTTAGGGTTGCAGGCATCACATTCAAAATCTGAGAATATTTGCATACAAAAAATAAATAAACTTTATCGGTCATCAGTTTGAACATTAAATATATTGTCTAGTATATTCAACTGATTATGGATTGAAACTGTATTATGTTTTTTATTTACCTTTTACACAATGTCCCAACTTCATTGGACTTGGTATTTCTAGAATAAAGTAATAAATTTCCAAGAACAACAATGATTGACAAAGTTGTAATTTACAAAATTACATTTGGATTTTTACGGGTGAAAAAAATATCACTTTTTTTTGGTAAATCTATTATTTTTACCTCATATTATTATTATTATTATTATTATTATAACGTAAACATCAAGAATAAAGTCATAATGTCAAAATAAAGTGTAATATTACGGAATTAATACTTTTTCTATAAATTCGTAATATCACAAGAAGAAAAGACTAACATACTACTTTAATATACATTTTTGTACTAGGAGAATAAAGTCGTAATCTCACGAGATTAAAATCATTTTTTTTTTCATCATGAAGTCATGGTTTCACAAGAAGAACAAGACTATGACAATCACGTAATATTACAATTAACCGCTGGAATGATGTTGTAATTTTACAAATTGTTTAATAGAATACATTGGTAAAAATAGCTCTGTCCAAATTGAAATATTACATTTGTATTTTTACTGATGAAGAAATACCACTTTACTCTGGTAAAACTACAATTTGATCTTGCAATAGTAAAAAATATAGCCAAAGAATAAATTATATAAATATCATTAAAACATTTTGTAATATTATGAGATAGTCTTTTTTGTACAAATTTATTATTTAAGAAGAACAGGACTATGATTATAATCTCACAATAGTAACAAGTATTCATTTTGCGAGATTAAAGATGTTTTTTTAAATAAAGTAGTAATTTTATTAGAAGAACAAGAATACAACTTTAATTTCACAGTATTAACAATTATTTTTCTCTCTCTTATAGTCCTAGTTTTACAAGAATTATTATACATTTTATTATTATTATTATTATTATATTATATATTATTATAATTATTATTATACAACCAGAATAAAGTTGGAGGTTTTCACATTCTTTTTTTAAAAATAAATTTGTAAAAAGGATTCTTATTTGGAGGAGAAAGATGTATAGTATTACAAGATAAATTGTCATTTTTTAAAAATAAAAATGTTATTTTAAGAGAAAAACATATTAGGGGGAAAAGTTGCAATATTGTACGAGTTAAAACTACCAGACTTAATCAAAACATTATGCGATTCAAATTATATTTATTTGCAAAAAAGTTGGAATCATATGAGGAAAATCTGTCATAATTTGGGGGGGAAGTTTTAATATCAAGAGATTAAATGTATTGCTTTGTTAGAATAGTCTTAATCTAACACGTTAATAAAACTAGAATACGCCTTTTTAAAAGGTTCTAAACAATATGACTATTTTCCCCCCAAAATATTATGTTTCTTTCTAAAAAAAAAACAACTTTTTTTTCTAACAAAAATAAAGATTCTATGAATAATATGACTTATTTCTCCCCCCAAAATCTTGAAAAAAATATGACAATATATAATAATAATATACGCTATAATAAATATGCCAACATTCTTGTACACTTATTTTTCATATACTCTTGGCACTGAGGCTCGAATACTCCTTTGTAGAAATTGGGTTTGATGGCAATATGGAGAGTTGAATCTGACCTGAGTACAGGCTGGTAAGTGGAAGCGGGCGGAGGGAAGTACGCCGAGCAGGGGTACAAGTTCTCCGGGAAGGCGGCGCACGGGTTGGGCTGGCTCACGGAGTTCAACGTGGAGATGTACGAGGATGAGGAGCAGGACGAGGAAGAAGTCGGGGCTCGGGGACCCTGGTTGATGACCGAGCCTCGGTGCACCAGTGCCGCCGGAGAGATAGGGGGCGTCATGACGGAAGCGCACGAGTCTGTTGGAACACCTGGAAAAGAGAAGCCGGTCTTCATTTTCTTATCTTGCTTTAAGGAAGCTCGGGAACAGGGGTCTCCAAAGTTTGGCTTGGGGGCCATTTGGCCCTTAGCTTGATTTTTATCGGCCCACAGAATATTATACGTATATATATATATATATATATATATATATATATATATATATATATATAATTTTTTTTTTTTTAAGACCAATAATTTTACAAAAATGTTTTGGGTCATTTTATGAGAAAAACAATGTTTAGAGGTGATTTTTGGTGGTAAATGGTCATTTAAAGAAAATTCAAGTCATAACCTTATAAGGAAAAAATTACAAGCACATTATTCTTATAACAAAGAACCACTCGCGCTCAGATCGGGGAGGCATTCCTCTTCATCACGCCCTTCCAGGTCACACTGTCACTGGCCACGTGAGCATTGCATTCCCCCAGCAGAACAAGGAAGTTAGGGTTTAGTTACTCACTAAAAGACACAAAGCAGACATTGTCTTTATCCATCAGATCCTGTCAGGAGTGGGATTCGAACCCGTGCCTCCGTAGAGACTGCAACCTGAATGCTGCACCTTGGACCTCTTCCATCCTGACAGTGGCTTTACTGTGTTGTTTGGCAGGAGCAAAGGGTCGGGGTCTTGAGTCACGGGCCTAATCTGGACCCGTTCAAGAGCATTGGAATGAAGACAAAGTCCAAGAGCCTCCCACACCAAGCATTAGTGGTTCCGTGGTAGGATTCTCACCTGCCACGCGGGAGGCCCAGGTCAGATTCCTGGCCTATGCAGCACAATGTTGTTGTTTTTTTACATATTAAGCACAATTAAAGGTAAAAGAGCGTAAACTCTTTTTGCTTGCAAAACACAGATTTTCCCCGACCGTTACTGGACTGCCGAACACAGGAAGCAAGTCTTTGTTGGTCACATCTTGTCAGAAGTGGATTTCAAACAAAGACCTGCGTAGACTTTGCAATAGGAATGCAGCAACTTGGTGCCCCCAGCCATCCTCACAAATATACTTTGTGGTGTTTCGTGGCCGTGTAGGTGAGAAACAATGATAACACCCTAGTTGTACCAATTTCTGTTGGACTGGACTGCCAAGGAGAGGAAGCAGACAACAGTTTTTGTCAGTTCAATCACACAAGCAGTAGAATTTCAACCAACATACCCGTAGAGACTGCAACCTGAATGGAATACTTTGGACGACTCGGCCATTCCGACAGACATCGATTGTGTAGTTTTTCTTGCAAACACTTTTTTTTTTTTTTTCAATTTACCTGTACCAGGGAAGCCGACAGAATCTGTCTCTGGGTAGATGTCGACGCGCATCTCCACCCCTCGCTGCCTATTGGCCGACAGAGACGTGGAGTCGTCCTGTCCCGAGGACTCGCTCTTCACTAATTGTTCGACGACGGCTGCCCCAGCGACCTTGTTGCGATTGGCTAAGAAGCAGGAACTCGGAGATGCCAAAAAGGCTGCTTTACTGGCACCTGAAAGAGCAAAAACTTGTCAATTTATAACAAATTAAAAAATATATAAATATTAAAAATCAAGGTTACATTTATGCGCAACAAAGATGGAAATGCTCATGTATGCTTGCCTGCTTTTTTCATGTGTTTGTCCAGAAGGTTCTGCAGGTCCTGCTCCTTGTCATTGTTGAACTGGGTTTCCAGCGCCAGCAGGATGTACTCGTCCAGAAGCATCCGGATCAGATGGAAGGAACCTAAAAACGCTCCACATAGTTATGTTCTCAACTAGCAAATGGGGTAGCCATGCATTAGGTGTGATGTTTCTATTTTGGGGAATAATATGAAACAATATTGTGGAGAAGTGTCAAGAAGCCCATGTTGTGTCCAGTGAGATACACACCTTGTACAAATATAAACTATTATTATTATTATTATTATTATTATTATTATTACTGTAGACCCCACATATTTGTAGTTCGCGCTCAAACTATTTTGTGCTTGTTTATTGAACGCAGCTGTTCAAAAGGCCACCATGTGGCCAAAGTAAGTGTGACGTTATACCGTGTGCTTTTATTTCAAAGGTCTTGCGAAACACTTCGGAATAATATACGTCGATTCTGAGAAATAAATGGACAAGTCACCCCTTTTTTTTTTGTAGGAAAACAAAGTGGATGTACAAAAACTGGGGCAAAAAAAATAATTCATCAAAAACCGAATTGTATGAAAACCGTCAAACAATAATAGTGAAATTAAAGGCAAATATAAAACTGAAACAATATAATGATACAAATGTGAAATAATACATAGAAATGACATAGTACTAAAATGAAAATGTAAAAAATAAGTATAAAATGTTATGAAAAATAATATAATATAATAATGAAAAAAAGCAAAATTTAAAATAATACAAAATTACCAAATGTATAAAATAAAAAAATATATTTAAAAATAAATATAAAATAAATAATAATAAAATATTTTTACAATAAAATAACATGATTAAAAGGAAATAATTGATTATTAAATATATAATATAAAATAACAAAATTTAAAACACAAAAATGGGCGGCATGGAGGACGACTGGTTAGCACATCTGCCTCACAGTTCTGAGGACCCGGGTTCAAATCCGACCTTGCCTGTGTGGAGTTTGCATGTTCTCCCCGTGCCTGCGTTGGTTTTCTCCAGGTACTCCGGTTTCCTCCCACATCTCAAAAACATGCGTGGTAGGTTGATTGAAGACTCTAAATTGCCCGTAGGTGTGAATGTGAGTGTGAATGGTTGTTTGTACGTGCCCTGCAATTGGCTGGCGACCACTTCAAAGTGTACCGCGCCTCCGCCCAAAGTCAGCTGGGATAGGCTCCAGCACGCTCGCGACCCTAGTGAGGATAAGCGGTTCAGAAAATGGATGGATGAATTATCCATCCATCCATTTTCTACCGCTTATACGGGTCGAGTCGAATCAGATGCCCCAGCCACCTCATCTGGCTCCTCTCGATGTGGAAGAGCAGCGGCACTACTCTGAGATAGGGCTTCTCACCCTATCTCTAAGGGAGAGCCCGGACACCCTGCGGAGGAAACTCATTTCGGCCGCTTGTATCCGGGATCTCGTTCTTTCGGTCACGACCCACAGCTCGTGACCATAGGTGAGGGTAGGAACGTAGATCGACCGGTAAATTGAGAGCTTCGCCTTTCGGCTTAGCTCCTTCTTTACCACAACGGACCGATACGAAGTCCGCATCACTACAGACGCTGCGCCGATCCGCCTGTCGATCTCCCGTTCCATTCTTCCCTCACTCGTGAACAAGACCCCAAGATACTTGAACTCCTCCACTTGGGGCAGGATGGATGAATTAAAAACACAAAAATATGAAAAAACAAAACGATATAGTGCTAAAATTAAAAGATAAAAATAATAATAATAAGATGTTATGAAATAAACTAACATAACCATTAAATAATCCATCCATTTTCTGAGGCGCTTCTCCTCACTAGGGTCGCGGGCGTGCTGGAGCCTCTCCCAGCTATCATTGGGCAGGAGGCGGGGTACACCCTGAACTGGACGCCAGCCAATCGCAGTGATTAAATAATATAGAAATTAAATACAGTTGATAAAATAGCAAATATTTACATTATAAAAAAAACTAAACTTATGAAAGGTTATAAGACAAAAGATATTATAATAACAACTTTAACAAACACAAATAATATCCTGAAAAAGAAATTGATTGATTGGATTGAGACTCCGAACACTTTGCCTGCGTTTGCTGTCTTTGTCCAGCAGGGCGTCAGGTGGCGTGCACTTTGCTGTTTAAGCGCGTGTGTGCATGTGTGTGCGAGCGTGTTTATTCACACGCCGTGTTTGAACAGCGAGCACACGACCCCGAGATAAGACTGTTTAATCATTACGTTTTATGGCTCGATTGTCCAAATGGGCCGGCAGCTTTGTGTAAAGAAGAACGCGGCCACAAAATGGAGCCTCTGAATGATTAATCCTAATAATCGCCGTGTCGCAGTCAGCTGAGCTCACCGAAGCTGGCGGCGTTGTTGAGAGTCAGGTTGTGCATCACTCGCGCGCCAAAGAAGCTCCAGCGCAGCAGGAAGTCCTGAGCTCGCTTCTTTACCGAGCGGCCGCTCTGCTTGCCCGGCTGACGAAACACAACAAAAATACAAAAGGTCACTACACGCTTGAGTGTTCGTGAGGGGTTGTAACGGCCCTCTCTCACTAAGACGCACGCAAAATCTCTCCCGCTCACCCAAAAACTCACAGACCAAAAAAAAAAAGGTTTCACACATAAGAAGAACTTGCACTTACTCACTCAAACACCTGAAAAACTGTCACACTCACAAAAAACTCTCACACTAGATAACCTCTCACCCACATTAAAAAAAAAACTCACACTTAACAAAAAACTCTCACACAAACACACAAAAAAAAACTGCTACATGTAATAAACCCTCACACTGCCATTTGTGTTTTCAACTTATTGTTGATTTATGGGGTGCCATATAGGCCCAAAAAACATTTGCCTGGCACACGCACACACACACACACACACACACACAAACGCTTTTTTGTTATGTGTGAGACTTTTTTTCATGTTTGTGAGAGGTAAATAGGGCTCTTCATATAGCATCAGCACAAAGACCTTAACAACTTTGTGCTCCACCACGGTGTCCAGCCACTCGATGAACGACTCGACGGTGGCGTTCTTCCTCAGAAGCTCCTTTAGCTCCTTGAAGACAGCGATGGCCTCATCTGCCAGAAACACAAGTGCCTTCAGCACCAACAACAACGTCTGGCAGTATAGACCTCCACCAAGGTCAAGAGAGCCTCATCTGGAATAATTCCCAGCGACTGACAAAACAACAAACCTGCCATCAACATGTAGCCCCCTTGGTGGAGGCAATAAGGAGAACTCGAATAAACACGCTCCCTGGTGGATTACGTCTTTAAAACAAATATAAACATAACCATAACTTCCTTGGTGAAGTTAATATCAAAGCCTTCCTCTTAATGGAGGTACTAGTGATCATTCACCCTAAATATAACTTCCTTGGGGGAGGTAAACCCTGGCATCAATGGACAGCCCCCTTGGTGGAGGTAATAATGAGGACTCAAATAAACATGTGCTTCTTGGGGGAGGTCATATTGAAAACTTGCTATAAACATAAAGGAAGTATACACACGGTCTCTTGGTAAGTGCCCACACAATCTCCTTGGTGGCGGTAATATTCAAGAACCGCTCCCAGGTGGAGGTAATCAGTCACACTCACAGTCGGAGTACGCGTCATGTAATTGGTCGGCGTTGGCGTTGATGCTGAGCAGCGAGTGGAGGCTAATGCTGTTCAGGTCCACGTTGTCCATGTCCGTCACCATGTTGCTGACGACACTTTGGTCGAACAGCGCCGGACGGGCGATCTGCGGAGGTTACGTCATCACATTTATTGATATATGAATATATAGTATACAGTATAGTATTACAATATTTGTCATCACAGTAATAGTCTTACACACTGTTAGCTGTAGACACTCGTGAATTTTTTTTTTACAAATACAGTACGTATGAGCCTTAGGACGAGAATCTTCTCTCGGGACTAGAACCTTCCCTTGGCACTAGATCATTCTTTTATGACTAGGCGCTTCTCTCGGGACTAGAACCACCTCTTGGGAAGAGAGCCTTATCTTTGGACTTGAAGATGCTCTCAGGATGAGAACCTTATTTTGGGACATAAACCTTCTCTTGGGAAAATACATTTCCCTTGGTACTAGAACCTTATCTTGGATCTCTCGGGACTCGACCATTCTCTTGCGAACGGTAACATCGCTCAGAGCTACAACCGTCACTTTGGATGAGTACCTTATCTCAGGACTCGAACCTTCTCTTGGGACTAGACCCTAACCCCGAGACTAGAATCATCTCTCGGGACTAGAACCTTCTTTTTGAATGAACACCTTTTTTTTTTGTCCTGTTCGGCTGTTAGATCAAGCAGAATGGAAAATCTGCATCCCTTTTATGCCAGAACAGTTTTACTGTGTCACAGTGGAGTTTTTAAGCTTCCGCTGTGGTATTATAATTGAGGTTTATTGAGAATCAGACATGATCAGTCGAACAGAACACAGTTTCTAAAAGGGAGAGAGAAACAAAGACAAAAGACAAAGCACTAATTGTAAACAGGATGAGAGAAGTAAATCATGACATTATCTACAACAATGAAACATTAAATATGAGTGTTTCATGGGGCTGTAGTGCTACACCCTGTGAGGGAAGGACAGGACAAGGACAGGAGAAGAAGCATGCAGGACAAGGTTCGTGAACCCGGCTGTACAACTGAAGTGTGGTGGCATTAATTATGTAAATTATAAAGGTCTACAGGACGAGAGTATAAGTGAGGGGATACACAAGCGATTTGCAGATTCAGGAGTTATTTGTCGCAGTAAGTACATGACCCCACACCCAGTGAAAGAGTCCTAGGGGTGTGTGCCTGCGGATACATGCAAGTGAATTGATACCGTTTTGCATGCACAACGACTGAGAGAAGTGTCCTGTAATTGCTGTGGCCGCAACGCGGCGGCTGAGGACCCCAATCCAATCAATCGAGGGGCAGCATCAGGATGAACACCTTATCTCAGGACCAAAATCTTTTTTGTCGCCAAACCATTATGCTGTGACTAGTAACGTCACTTGGGACTAGAACCACACACATCCACACAAACAACACAATCACATGCCTACTGGCCATGGCCTGCTTGAGAGAGCGTCGTGACCGACAGCCGACGCGGACATGGTGTGAACCGACGATGGTCTGGGTGAACCATTTTCACCCTCAAGCAATTTGGTGATTTACCAAATGTATGCATTGCATATACACAGTAATGTTTATTTTTCTGCTAAGAACAAAATCCCAATTGACCTGTGAGCAATTGCTGCAAATTTAAATAATTTAGCCTATAAAGCTGACTGTAACAAGGATGAACAGGAAAGTAACTGCATTATAATGACCTTTAAAGAGTTAAAAAAAAAAAAAAAAAAAAAACGATGATCTGAATCCGCAATAAATGAACTGCGATATCGTGAGGGATTACTGCATACGCCTGAGACAGTACATGGATGTCAGGTTACCTGCGCCAGGTGTAAGAAGGACGTCTGCCGCTTGAGGGAGGACACAAAGCGACGCGCGATGGGCAGCTTCTTGGCCACAAGGCATTGTGGGAGATTGTCCAGGGAGGAGGCCAGCCACAGCTCCCAGTGTTTGGCAAAGCCGCGGATATCTGCTAGCAGGCTGACAAACGGCAAACACGGCATAATTATTATTACATGACGCGAAGCCGTCACTCTTGGGCAGTGATTCTCAACCAGTGTGCCGGGCCACATTAGTGTGCTGTGAGCGCTCTTCAGGTGTGTTGTGGGAAATTACTACATTTTACATAATTGTTAAAAAAAGTATTTATTTACAACAAATAACGTATCGTTGTTCATCTATTTGTGCCAGTGAGGCATAGTGACGGTCAGAAAAAATAAATGCTCTTCTATTAGACGACAGGGAGTACATACAATAATTAATGTATCCACATTTTGTGACATTTTTGTTTGTTGGTTTGCCGTGAGAGTTTTCAATTGTAAAATATGCGCCTTGGCGCCATAAAGGTTGGAAATCACTGCTTTAGGGCAGAAAATGCATGGATGGATTCATATGTTGCAATATTTTTTTCGTGTATGAGTGGCTAGCCAGACGTCTTGACTGAACACCCTGCGGGGTTGGTTAAAGGAGCAAGTCTAGTCTACCAAACCAACGACTTTGGAAGAACTTGAAGGGCGAATATGAGAGTTCCTTGTGAAATCAGTTAATGCTGTTCCCAGGCGGCTTGAGAAACTGGTGGCTAATGCTGGCTTCTTTATTTGAAATGAAACTCCAAGCAATACACTTTCTTCTCATGTTCATTTCTTCGAAGAATTATAGTTCAGAAATAAAGTACAAGTACTTAAAATAAGGAGTTACTTTTCAATCACGCTGTATATATATATATATATATATATATATATATATATATACACACACATTCAAAAAGTCTCTCACTATAATGTGACCCTAAGACAAAAATTGTACTGTAGCTAGATATTTTGAGATGGTACCTAATCAAGTGTCTGGTCCACCAACATAACATCTTTGGTCTTAAAACGATGGCTGTTGCATATAATAATAATATCATTTTACAGTAAATAAGGAGGCAAACCTTTCAGGCATCTCTTGCATTGTAGCGGGAATGAGAACATCAGTCAAAACCTGAACACATGAAAATAACAACGGTTAGTACATCTGCCGCACAGGTCTGAGGTTTGGGGTTTGAATCCGCACTCGGACCTTCCTGTGTGGAGTTTGCATGTTCTTCCCATCCCTGCGTGGCACGCCATCCCAACCTGCATGGGAATGACTGCAGTAGTGTAGTTGCTGGTGGTGGCTTACCTTATACAAAATGGAGTCGCACACGCACAAGATGTCGACCAGCAGTGGGTTGTCCAGAAGGGGCAGCAGGTGGTTGGGCATGCCCTGCCAGAAGTGCAGCAGGAAGTTCTGGATCTAGAAGAGCAACAAAAAAAAACACACACATTAGTGGTGTGGGAGCATTTGGTGGGCCATCACGCGAAGGTGAGGGTGGACCCAGGCGTCACCTCGTCAAAGTTGATATTGATGGCGTTGTCCAGGATGCACTGACAGTGTGTTTTGTACATCATGATCAGCGTATCCACCTGCAAAGCAATGCAAGTCATCTTATAATGAGTATAATTATTAATATTATTCAGGCATGGACCGGTTTCCAGATTCCAGGTATACCACTGTTTAAAAGTCACTGTTTCAAAACAGCTAACTTTCCATCGTCATGAGCGTTTTTTTCAACATTTCAAAATAATACATTTTACAGCTGTAATTGCAATACTGTGATAACGGCAATATTTTTGCTCACGGTGATCATACCTTCAGAATCGCAGAATTGTTATTCTTCTTCTTATTATTATTATTATACTATCACATATGGGCTTAATCAAGTGTGTTTTTTTTTTTTTCTGCTAACCTTTTCCCTGGAGATGTTACTGTGCAGAAGAAGGTGCTGAGCGCTGGGGAATTCCGGAAGCAGCGTTCCCGTTTTGGAGCTGAGGGAGTATTTCCTGGTGAAGCCTCCCTGCGCACATGTCAGCATCGTTCACTCGCTTACTTATGACGACGAGTGAGGAAGCTTAAGCTTGTGCTCCGTAAAAGATAGTTTATCATACAATACTACAATAAATAACTTCAATATTGTTTTAGTAAGAAGAGCAGAGAAGATTTTACCTCATTCTTCATTTTACTTCCAGAAAATCTGTCAAAGGAACAAGGAAAATCATCAAGGCACAAATTCTAATTGTTGCTGTCAAACATTATGACTCACATAAAATGGAACTGCTTTGGTCAGTGAGTGTATAATATTTTAGTACAAAGTCAAGTACCTGGTCAAACCTTTCCCAGAGTAGACGGAGTGATAGTAAGCGCTGCTCTCTTTGATGCCGATGCCGTAGTAATGATACCTGTTATGTAACACCAGTATCAATAACTAAAAACAATGATTAGGTTTCCCCCCCCCCTAATCATTATCATTGAGAAATATGAAGGTTTAAAAGTGACTCTTACTTGGAATGGCCCCTGGTTCCCAGTCTCCGAGTGGTGAGGAGAGGGAATTTCTGTCGGATCGTCTGATTGGTTCAAATAAAACATAATTTGATGACAACACGGAAACATATAATACAATACAAATAAATCCCAGCAACGCCACTGGGTGACAGTATCGCTCGAATATGACATGGCTTGTCAGGTGTCTTCAAAGGGTGAGTAGTTTTACTTTACATTTATAATGGCGTCACTTTGTTGTTGTTCTTGCTTTTATGATCATTAAGAATGTTTAAATGTTTCCTGTAGAAGAATAAACGTTTTATTGTCGCTGTCCAGTGGAAATCTCATGTCCAAATATGGCCAATTTCCCATTTTTTCACAAATCAAGACTAATGGCCAGTCCCAAAGTGATCTGTTATTCTTTTTTTGTCGCTAATTATTAACCAATCATTTTTTGCAAGTGTTGGTATCCTGATAAAAAAATTATAATCAGTATTTTAACGTACCTATAACCAACCTGTAAAACTGACTCAGTCAGTAGTAGCAGTTTTGGAAAAAAATCAGCCCCCGACGCCAGTTTTACCAATCGAGACGAAATTGGATGGACATGACTATCATCAGAGGACACACGCAAAAGTCTCAAGGACCCATGCTCAAAATTTAACAATCATTTTGGTATGAAGCAGCCATTTTAGGGCAAATTCCATAGAATGACATTGACTGGTGACCAGTCCAGGGTGTACCTCTCCTCTCGCCCATAGTTAGCTGGTACGGGCCCTAGCTCACCCTAATGAGGATAAGTGGTATTGAAAATGGATGGATGGGTGGGTCCCAAGTAAATATCTAAAAACACAAACAATAAAACCTCAAAGGCACAATAGAAGATTTTTATCCTACAGTTTGGAGCACATTCTGGAAGACTGAAAAAAGAAGGGGGGGGAAAAAAATGTACTTTTCCGAAAGTGGCGGCACAGGCGGGCTCCAATTTGACTTTCCTGCAGAAGTCCAGGTAGTGAGCGTAGAGGATGCAGCGAGGAAGACACACTCCCTCGCACACAATGTAGTTCTCCTCCAGCCTGGTAGGTGGCATCATAACAATCAACATCATCAAAAGGAGTTAGAATCATTTATAATATAGAGTTGCTCACCACTGCAGTGTGAGCTGCGTCTGCTTCTTCTTTTCCTTGCCCATCTTGTTGAGGCTTTTCCTGGGGGAGGCCAGGCTTGCGTTGGCACTAGGGTCCTGGTCCGGGTCCTGATCCACATCCTGGTCTTCATCTGACGACACCATTTCGTTACTGTCCTCCGCCTCTAAAGACAGACACAATGTGGACTCATGCATACATGGATTATGAATTATATTCTCTGTGTCACATTGACCACTAATGTATTTTCATTTAATAACATAAACAGTTGAAGTCTTGAATCTTATTTTAGCTCCCTTGGCAAGTAAAAGAGTTTATTATCTGGGTGTTACAAAAAAAGAGAGTTGTGTGCTTCACTGTTTTCATCCTGATATTGTGTTCATTTGTACTTCAGTGTTAGATGACTGCACACGGTGTCTGATGATACCAATCTGCAAATAAAATAAATAAGCTGCGTGAAAATGTTTCGCCTGTTTATGGATCTGAGGGACAGCTGCAAAAGGTAAGGATTATTTCATCGAGGAAGCAAATTATTTATTTTTGTTACAATTACAAGCCCTTTTACATATGTAAACAAATCTTTCTTGACAATTATCTGCTTTAAACACAACACTCGTTATCCAAGGTTGTGAGCTTTGGTTTGTTACAAAAAAGCAACAACGGTCATTTACATTTGACATTGATTTCATATTCATTTTCCAAGGTTGTCACCATCAGTTTATTAAAACAAAGTAACGACACATAACTTTATTTCTGATGGTGATGTGAGCAGTGTGTTGTGGGGCCTGTAATTATTCCCCTTTTTTTTTTTTTTAACCCAAAATTTGTTGATTAAATTCAAACAATTTTAAGCACCTTTTGTGAACCCCACACAAGTTTTGGGCTTATTTTGAATCTCATAATTGGAAAATACAATACGTGACATTTTGAAGTTTGAGCCCTTTGTAGGGGGCCCATCTTAGCACTACCTGCTGCCGATCTGTGTCATTTTTCAGGTCACTAACATTACAGGTGATGAAGTCAAGTTGGACTCCACAGAGATGCAAAATAGGAGAGAATGAACCAACTGTACATGTACAAGTAGCAATACGTTCTCATAGAGTGAACCTCAAGTCATTATAATATTGCTCTGCATTTATGTATTTATTTATTCATTTTTACCTGACTTGATGGGAGAATCGTCCTCCTGGTGAAAACATCCATTGGAGGGCGTGTCCTCTGGTGAGCTGCATAAAGTTTTGGCGAAAGCGTGCCGAGGAAAAAAACTGTCGGCAGCCGAAATCTCACGGCTGCGTTTCAGGGCCATCGTCACTCCGTGCACGGGGGACATTTGAATTAAAAAAATAAATAAATACAAATAAAAATAAATTTTAAAAAAGAATCAGGAGAAGCTGCTCATTTGTACTTCAGCGGTCCTGAAGCGGAGCAGAAGCGGCTGGTGCATCTTTTGTCAGGAGGAGGAAGAAGAGGAAGAAGGCCGAGAAGGTGTCGTGCTGTGCTGTGAGAAGGTGAGCGAGCAGGCCGCGTGCATGCGAGCATCATATTTACAGAAGATCTTCTTAATCATTAACAGGGAGGAGGGGAAAAAAGCCTCATCCATCTGTCCATCCATGCACCACCAGCACCCCCACAAAACCTCAACCTTCAGTCTGCGCTTCCTCACACTCACACAAAAAATAAATAAATCAAAGTACTCATGTACACGCCTTAGTTCTAATTATTTGCAAATTAATGTTTTACATCATCATAATGACCGGCATAGATTTCTAGGTCTGTTGGTGGCTTTTAAAGGTCAGAGGACAAAGATGTAATGGGGTCAGTTAAAATTCATATTTGCATTGTATGTTATATAATACAGAAAGTTGTCAACTATAGTTTAGCTACAAAAGAGGTTTTTATTACACGTATTGAGCACTCCCCGAACATAACCGAAGATCGAGACGCCGGGGTGCGGTTACTCTATCCATCGCAAGGACGACCGGAAGTGACGTTGCAATTGCCAAACGGAGCGCGCTACACTCTATACGAAATGGCGAGCAACGTGTTGGAATATGGGGAGGAAGAGGATTTCGACGTACAGGCGCATATGTTTCAGTGACACGGCACAGGCTTTTACATAGTATGCAGTATTCCTATATATTGCGTGCACCTCGCTCGAACAGCGTTATAACACGCCGCACAGATAATCTTTGCCGTGTCTGTTGGCTTGTCATACAGGCAAAAGTACAGACGACAATACTGAAAAGTACTGCGTGGGTGTTTTTTTTCCTACTGCCCAGTGCATAATAACCACAATAGAGTCGTAGGTGTATAGAAGGAAATCCTCACCAATTGTCTGCGCCGCTTCGCCGCTGCAGCATTGCGGCTGTGAGATTTAGTTCTCTTGCTGGCGGTTGAGGTCCCGATGGCCGAAGGAAAAATAGTTGGCACCGCAGCCTGTTTCAGCCTCTGCCTAACTACAGCTGTGTATCCAATGCTTTCGCCTAAGTCTTTCTGAAAACACGCCGGTTCAAAGTGATCTGCACAGAGTTTGGAATGCTTGCTAGGCACCCATAGCTGACCACGTTTCTTCCCGTCGACTGACTTTCCCTAACCACTGGTCACGTATTCCTTTTTCACTTGGAAAGCGAAAGAAACTCTTGCCACTGCCTGAGCCATTTGTACAACCAAATGCCACACAATAAACCATCGTGACATCGCTAAATCATACGACAAAAGGACTGGAACAACAGCGCACAACGTCGAATGAACAGGCCGTTTGACTCGTGTGACGTCGCAGCGCCGCATAGAGCTGAAGACCGCGAGGCGCTAGATGCAACAAGCAGAAGGCGCATTCTGAGTCATATTTATCGATTTAACGGCTGTATATCTGATATATTATCACTTCAAAACGGCAGATGTGGTTTGTAAAGGGGTTCTAGAGTTATCAAGAACATTTGTAACATCTTTGTCCTATGATCTTTAAATGCGGTCCATGTCCTTTACATGGAATTTAAATTAACACGATGCCGTATATTTTGTTTGCACACCACAAAAAGATATGCAGTTGAGTAAATGTCCAGTTGGCTTTTTGTACGGTATTAAATTTTTATTTTTGATTATTCATGAAACGTTCAGTGGGCAAAATTGTAGAATATGAAGGGCAAATTTGAATACAAAAAAACTGCAATCCTTTTCGGGATCAAAATACTGTAGACATTTCAACACAGTATACAGAATTGCTTACTACTACTACTACTTCATCTCATGCCTTTCACGCTGCATACTGCGTATGTTATTCAATTACAGTTTTGCTTTTGCACTTTTGGTTCGCTGCAAAATGCATTTCGTTGGCTCGTAGGAACATTTTATTTAATCAAATCTAATATCTAATAAAAGTACTGTATATGTATCGGTGTGTGTATATGGCAGTAGTAATAATTTACAAAAAAGCACGCTTATGTTCTTAACTCATTCACTGCCATTGACAGCTATAAGTCAAATGGAGGCCTGGCAGTGAGTTCAAGTTAATTGACTCCAATCTATCAAAAGTGAGCGTTTGGTCTGTATTGAACCAAAAATAACAGATTACAAAGGTATACTGACTGAATGTGCTGCAGCCAATCAAATATCACAATTTATAATCAAGTTTACCATATTTGATTTGAATATCAATCAACAACACCCGGCACGCTGACATCTGATTGGTTCGAAATCACAACTCGAAACTTCCGCCGGCCAATCGGGTGGCGGCTTCGGTGAGGTGAGCAGCACTAGTGTCTGTTTAGCTTCCGATCGCCGGAAAAAAATAAAACAAGCTTCAGCGAGCGATAGTTGCTCACATCGACGACCACTCAAAAGGTAGGAAAAATCATCTTGTCGCCCACGTTACGTTAAGCGGTAAAATAAAATTTAAGGAAAATGAACGCCAGGTGGAGGTGGGATCATTTTCTACGTTAGCTTAAACGCGAGATAGCATTTGTGGCTAACTAGTTTGGCTGATATTAATCTTTACCGTAGTGATAGAAAACGCGTTTATGTCAGAGTTTCAAGGTTTATTTGTTCAAGTTACAAAATAATTTTTTTGTTTCACTCTTGGTAACACTATTACACGCCCCCTCCCCCCAAAGAATGGTGGGTGAATCAAGTTCAGAGTCAGCAGATCTCAATGAAGGTGGACAATATGGTGCTGACCGTTTGGCCTCGTCAGAGGTCAGTGCTCTGCTGAGTGGCATGCCAGCAAATTAATGCTGGTTTTAAAGCTCATAATTGCAATGATTTTTTTTTTATAGTTTGTATTTGGCATATGAGCATTTCTGAATAAGCAGCCATGCTTTCATTGTTGAACACTCAACATCACAGGTAAGAAAATGGATCAGAATGTTTTATGTCTTAACTAAACCATATTTGTATTGAGAGATAAATATGTAAGTCATCCCGGTGGAAAAGAATTAAGTGGTTTTATTGTATATAACCAAAATAATATTACAGTGGTGCTCTTGTAGGTATCTTACTAAATCTAGAAAAAACAGATGCCATTTTCTTTCCATTTTTCTGTGCCAGATTTTGGGCACGTGGATTTAGCAGAGCTCCACCAAAATCGTGTTTTCTCATTGTTTTGTGTAAGGTATTCCTTTTTAAAATTACATTGTTGGGAAATCCCTTTACCACATCGATTTAGAATTTTTTTTATTCAGATGAGATTTTCTGTGGTTCTGACAAAGATGAAAATGTTCCTTGATTTCTAAAACTATATATTCGTCACTATTATTATTCTTGTTTTCTGTGAAGTTTGAAGTCATTCTGATGATGTGCTTGCTTTCAGTTTAACCCGGAACATGAGATGCTAGAGCGGACGCTGCCATTGAAAAATCGGAATCCTTTTTAAATATCATATTTCAACTAATAAGACTAAGCTACGGTTATTTATCTACCAAAGAGTCAAGGTTTTTGTCACAAATTTCCTAATGATTTATATTAATTTCTGGGCAAGAAAATTTGGGCCAATTAGCAACATAAAAAGTGGCATAAAATCCTTAATCCTTATCTGACTCTAACAAACTGGCGCTAATTTATCCTATCGTTCTATCCAATGATATAGATGATCTATTTTGATATACAGGTATTTTGAAAAATTTAGTAACATACCTATAAAATAATCTCTCAAATCAATCATATCTCTTTTTTTGTCCTGTTCGGCTGTTAGGTCAAGCAGAATGGAGGATCTGTATCCCTTTTATGCCGGAACAGTTTTACTGTCTTAGAGTGGAGTTTTTAAGCTTCCGCTGTCGATCCTTAGTATTATAGTTGATGTTTATTGAGAATCAGAATCGATCAGTTGAACAGAAGAAAGTTTCTAGAGGGGAGAGAGAAACGAAGACAAGAGACAAAGCACTAATTGTAAACCGGATGAGAAAAGTAAATCATTACATATCTACAACAATGAAACATTAGATATGAGTGTTGCATGGGGCTGCAGTGCTCCAACCTGTGAGGGATGGACAGGACAAGGACAGGAGAAAAAGCATGCAGGACTTTCTGCACTGTCAATTTGAAATAATGTCTTGTTTTTGAACAAATGGATGGAAATGTAATTATTTTTTCAAATCAGATTTATCGATTTAATCAGAAAAAAAATACTTGCAGATTAAAGACCATTTAATGTTATTTTGGTGATGATTTGTTTCAAAATATATTAAATATGTTTGAAGATCCATCCATCCATTTTCTGAGCCGCTTCTCCTCACGAGGGTCGCGGGCGTGCTGGAGCCTATCCCAGCTGTCATCGGGCAGGAGGCGGGGTACACCCTGAACTGGTTGCCAGCCAATCGCAGGGCACATACATACAAACAAACAAACAACCATTCGCACTCACATTCACACCTACGGGCAATTTAGAGTCTCCAATGCATGCATGTTTTTGGGATGTGGGAGGAAACCGGAGTGCGCGGAGAAAATCCACGCAGGCACAGGGAGAACATGAAAACTCCACACAGGCATTGAACCCCGCACCTCAAAACTGTGAGGCTGACGCTCTAACCAGTCGGCCACCGTGCCGCCTATGTTTGAAGAGAAGAGCTGAAAATGTTTCCTCATTTCAATTGTCCAGATTTTTTGGGGAGGTGTTAAAAACAAGTCAATATCTGTAAGTTAGCATATGATCGCCACCACTTGCTGGAATTGCTATCATCCAGTCATTTTGAATTTGTAACTTCGACGCTCACGACCATGTACCAGGTATCAAAATCAAGGCCCGCCCGGCCCAGATCCGGCCAGCCATGTAATTTCATGTGACCCGTGTAAGCAGATCATGTGCGTCTACTTCATGTTCTTTTGGACCAAAATTTTTAAATTGTCTGCACTTCAAATAAAGCATTTTAAAATAAAGTTATCAGTCACACGGGCAGGCAAAGACCCAAAGCACACATCCAAAAGCACACGGGAATGGCTGAAAAGGAAAAAATTGACTGTTTTAAAATGGCCAGCAATGAGTCCTGATCTCAATCCAATTGAAAATCTGTGGGAGGAGCTGAAATCTGCCATTGGGGAAAACAACCCTGCAAATGTAAAAGAGCTTGAACAAATTGCAAAGGAAGAGTGGGATAAAATGGTACCTGAGAAGTGCAAAAAGCTTAGATGGAAACAAGAAATGTTTGGAGGCTATCATCGCTGTGAAAGGTGGCGATATTGCTGCACATGCGGTTTTCTTTTTTTTTTTTTTCCTTGGAAGTTACAATATCCAAGTTGGGAGGAAAAAAAATAATTTCTTTAATTACTTTGGGGCGGCACAGTTCTGAGGACCTGGGTTAAAATCTGGCCTTGCAGTTTGCATGTTCTCCCCGTGCCTGCCTGGGTTTTCCCCGGGTACACTGGTTTCCTCCCACATCCCAAAAACATGCATGGTAGGTTAATTGAAAACTCTAAATTCCTGTAGGTGTGAATGTGAGTGCGAATGGTTGTTTGTCTGTATGTGCCCTCCGATTGGCTGGCGAACAGTTCAGGGTGTACCCCGTCTCTCGCAAAGTCGGCTCGCTCCAGCACCCCTGCCACCCTAATGAGGATAAAGTGGTATGGAAAATGGATGGATGGAAATTACTTTGGACTTCCAATTAAATAATGCGGACAATATGTTTGGTACATTTCCATTTATTACATCCATTTTTCTGTACCGCTTTATCCTCACAAGGGTCGCGGACGTGCTGGAGACTATCCCAGCTATCTTCGGGCGAGAGGCGGGGTACACCCCAAACTGGTTGCCAACCAATCGCAGGGCACATATAAACAAACAACCATTCGCGCACACATTCATACCTAAGGGCAATTTAGATTCTTCAATTAACCTACCCTGCATGTTATTGGGATGTGTGAGGAAACCGGAGTGCCTGGAGAAACCCCACGCAGGCACGGGGAGAACATGCAAACTCCACACAGGCGGGGCAGGGATTTGAACCCAGGTCCTCAGAACTGTGAGGCAGATGTGCTAACCAGTCTTCCAATGTACCGCCCATTTATTACTTATTAGATATTATACAGATGTAAAAAAATTAAGGGGTGCCAATAATGGTGAGCAGGACTCTATGAAAGGATAAACGTGAAAAAAAAAAAATATATATATATATATATTGTTTATGTCCAGGTCGGAGGATTCAGGTCCATCTGGCCCGTGTGCCCTCTGGACAGTGGACCTTAAGCTATCCCACTTAGACTGGAACCCTGAAGCAACCCTGATCCACTTCCAGGGACAGTACCTGACCATATACGAGCTGGACTACATCATCTTGCAGCAGGAAATCCAGAACACACCAAAGACCAAAGCTGAGGTGGACATCGGTGAATTTTGCCTTGTCGAAGACGCGAGTGCAGCTTACTGGTACAGAGGAAGGGTCCAGAGGCACAAAGATGGCGTGTCGGATGTGTTTCTCATCGACCATGGCAGCGTCTTGAGTGTGGATGTGGCTCATATATCTTTGTGCTCCAATGATTTGTTCATCCTGCCTCCAAAGATTGTTTGTGGCTTCCTCGCTAACGTGCTAGTGCTTGGCGGCTCTTGTAATTCCTCCAGCGTGGTAGATTTCCTCTCGAGCCTGATCGGAATGAACATCAAGGGCTACATCCAGGCCCTTCTGCCTCACAGAGTCCTCCTGCTGGATGCTCCTGACATCAACAACGAGCTGGTCAGGCACGGCTTTGCAAACCATATGGACAAGGACACTTTTCTCCTGTTGGTGGAGTTGGTCACAGAGGCACCTCTCAAACAAAACATTGATCCCGTTCCTGACTTGCTTGTCGACAAGCAGAGCGGACGTGAGTATCGATACAAGTCAAGTGGACTGAAGGTCTATGAGCAAATCTTGCCTTTTTGCGGGCCCAGAATGAGCTGTGGCACCCGTGCTAAAGTCCGGGTGACAGCCGCTGTCCACTCTGGCCTCTTTTACTGTCAAATGGCGAGTAAGGAGTCTGATCTTTTGGTCATGTCCAAGAAGTTGGGTGCCGGTGAATGCGGAAGGAAATCTCACCAACACAACACTCAAGATAACGTGGGTCTTCTCTGCTCGGTGAAAGGCAAAAGCGGGAAATGGTACAGAGGCTTTGTGCAGTTCATCCCGGTTAATTCACAAGTCCGAGTCTTGTTTGTGGATTTTGGATTCCCTGAATCGGTCAAACTCGAAGACGTCCACAGTTTGCCGCCCGATTTGTACTCGACACCCATCATGGCATTCCCATGCTCGCTCTCTTCTCTGAAGGCTCAGGATGAGCAGCTCATGAGTCAGCAGTTGAGTTTCCTCAAGGCAGGCTTGCTCGGGGGGTTCTTAGATGTGCAGATCGATAGTTTTGATGAAGAGCGGCACCTCTACTTGATCACGGTAGTCGCTGCTCTGGATAAATATACAACAGAAGAAGTTTCAAGACAGCCGCCTCCTCAAATAAAAGATGAGTTATGTTCTACTGCAGAAGACGTGGCCCTCCAGGGTGGCCCCCTGTTCTTCGAGACCATCATAGGCCGAGAACTGGTTAAAACACTGAAAGAGGAGGAGCTGCAGTCGAACTCTGTTTTTGAGGGCTACCTTGAACATGCTCGCAACCCAAACAACTTTTGGATCCGAACCCAAAAACGAAACTATGAGTTCCAGGAGATGATGAACAAAATGTCAGATCACTTCGCTAACGTGAAGCTTGAAGATGATATTTTGTTGAACCCCGAGCCTGGAGCGTTGTGCTGTGCCATGTATGAGGAAGACATGCACTTTTACAGGGGAGTGGTCACAAAGAAACTCGAGCATGGCTCTGAAGTTCTCTTTATTGACTTTGGCAATATCCAGAAAGTTCCTTGTGCTTTGATCAAGAAGATTCCTGAGACATTTGCCAGCATTTCCGCATTTGGGCTCTGTTGTACTCTGGTTAATGTGATGCCTCTGGACGACGTGTGGACCTGCTCGAACTCTGACTTCTTCAGAGCAATGCTGTCCAACAAGGAGCTGCTTATCCACATCGTCCAGATCACGCAACATAAGTGCATCATTGATCTCTACGAGGTGGGATGTGACCACGGTTGGAGCATCAGCGAGCTCATGGTTTCTGCCAAACAAGCCGACTACTGGAACAACATTCCAGTGAAGCCTGTGGAGCTAAATCCGAAAGATAAAAAGACAGATACAGGAATCCAGGAATCACATGTCAATGGAAATGAAGCCTGGGACAAATCTGAAAAACAGTCGTCCGTTCCTACAAGCTTCAAAACCTTGGATATCCAACCTAATTGTGAGTTCACAGTCCAGTGCTCTTGCATCTACTCCCTGTCAGATTTTTGGTGCCAGCTGCAGGATAAAGTTCCGGATTTAGAGGATATGATGTGTAAAATTCAGCAGTATTATACCCTGCATAAAGTCACCCTCAAACATGAAGAGTTGTGTTGTGTTGCAAGGTCACCTCAGGATGGGAAATGGTATAGGGCCTCGATCCAAGAGAGACAGAAAAAACACATCAAGGTCCTGTTGGTGGACTATGGTGTTAGTGTCCAAGTTAAGGACAAGCAATTGCAGAGAATAATGCCGGAATACGTCAAACTAGAAGGCCAAGCTTTCCGATGCTGCCTTCTTAACCAGATTGAACTGGTTGAAAACTCTCAAGAGATGTGTAACCACCTGAGAAGGTTTATCGCAGACAGCTGCGGCAACCTGATGTGTAAAGTTGTTTCACAGTTGAATGACAAAAACGAGCTGTTGAACATTGTGGAGCTGTACAACACCCAAACGCAGCAGAGCTTCACGAACCAGCTCATGGAGCAAAGTCTGGTGATACTGGACTTTCCCCAGGAGTTTGTCTACTCATCCTTTGACTTAATGCCTAACCACGAAGAAGAAGTCTATGTTACCCATGTCAGCGGTGAGTGGGACATATACTGTCAACTCTGTCGCAACACTGAAGCCATCCAAAACCTTGAAGTGAAGATTTCAGAGGAAATGAAGAAAATTAAGAGAGCCAATGCGGAAGATGCTCCAGTGAAACCGTGCCTGGCAAAATACTTGGATGGAAATTGGTACAGGGCCCTGTTTCAGACCACGCCGTCCCTGATGCATTTCAGTGTGTTCTTTGTGGATTACGGAAACACTGGTATTTCTGAGAAAACACATGTTGTGTCCATTCCGAGAGACTCTTATCATTTGTTATCAACACCCATACAAGCTTTAAAGTTCAACCTGGCTTCTGTGTCAAGGAAGGATCTCTACATCGAAATGAAGGAATGGCTGGATAAAGCCGTCCTCAACAAGCAGATGAAAGCAATCATCCTTGGCACGCGTCAAGATGGTTCCTTTGACGTTCAGCTCTTTGACGGCGATCTAAACATCAACGAGAAGGCCAAGGAGCTCATTGGCAGAGTTATGCCGAAACCAAAGTCCACTGTGAAGTTTACCTACGTGACTAAAAACGACAAAAGATCAACTTCTTCCAGCAGTAAGAATTTAGCCAAGGGGAAGTCTTACTCTTCCAAAGCCAATGAACACCGATGCAGTCATGTCAGGGCGAGACCACTCTCAAAGAAGGAACACGTGAAGTACTTTGTTGATGTGACGGCTATGAACCAGTTCAGGCAACCCAGACTCCCCAAAAATGCGAGAACAACAAATTCTAAAACGTATCCTTTGAAACCTTTTGAAGAACCTCATGTCTCCAGAGTAAACCTACAGATTGAAAAGAAGAAAGGGCCTCAAGCTTGTGGGAACCCTCCACTCTCATGTTTGCCAGCCAGGAAGGAGAAAGAAGGTTGCAGTTTGATGTGTTTTGCTTCCCACATCGACTCAGTTGGGAGCTTTTACCTGCAGCTCTTGGATGATGAAGTTGCCATCTTGGAAATGGTTGAAGAAATCAACTCGACAGCCGAGCATTCCTTGAGGTCCGCCTTCTACGTGCGATTCAACGACCTCGTCCTGGTACGGTACGATGACAACGCCACTCTCTATCGCGCGGTCATCAGGGCCTACGAGGACGGGTCCCGTTATAAGGTGAACTTCCTGGACTATGGCAACTCTGCAGTCGTTGAGAAGGAGAAGCTCTACATGTTGTCCCAAGAGTTTCTTTCTCAGCCAGCATTCAGCATCCATTGTTGCCTGGTGGACTCGAGCCTTTATGACGATGACTCTGCTTTCACCAACGCTGTGATGGGGAAATCGCTCACAGTTCACTTTGTCTGTAAACATGAAACCATCTGGAAAGTAGAAATTGAGATACTTGACTCAGAAGAAACGCTTGGTGAACGAATGTTGAAACCCCCGGAGGGAATGGAGGTTCCTGCACGTTCTTCGGAAACGGATGAAAAAGCGAAGATTTGGGATCAGACTGCCCTAAATGTCACAGAGAATGAACAAGGAACAACTGAGACCAATGTTAAGGACACAAAACTTACCAAGGCGTCGTTTGAAACCTTCAGAAACAAAAGTAAGAGACCCGTCAAAATCAGGCCAAAATGGAAGGGGATTTTAAAGAAAACATCACAATCTGTCATCAAAAAGAGGGACTGTGCAAATGCACCATTTGCTTTCCTCACTCAGTTACTGCAGCAAAACCAACTGCCGCCTTATGAAACCCAAAATCAGGAACCTCTCCCAGACACAAGTCCCCATCAGCATCTTGCCTTTGCTCCCATCTCTCTTGACAAAGAGTACTTTGGTGTTGCTGCATCAGTGAAGACTCCGTCAGAGTTCTGCGTGGTTCTGAAGGACTCTCTGCCGGTCGTGAACCAAGTGGCTATCCTGTTGGAGGACCTTTCAGGGTACGAGTTAGCACTTCTTCCCAAATATTCCCTCATGCCCGGTGCCAGCTGCTTGTTCAGATCAGACCTCAACAAGTGGTGCCGTGCTGAAATCCTACATATGGACTCATCCACTGTGGTCCTGAACCTTGTGGACTATGGCCTCTGTCAACATTTTTCCAGTCAAGACCGCATTGACTTGGGGAAAATTCCTGAAGATTTGCTCAAACTTCCCAAAACAGCATACCCCTGTGTCCTGAGGGGGGTTAGGCCTGCCGGAGAGGACGGTAACTGGAGCGAAGAAGCCACCATCTACGTGCAGGAGCTTTTGAACTGCAACCTTAAGGTGGTCTTTCGAGAAGTTCTGTCCAACACACGCTGGACTGCGGACGTTCTGGTGGACGGCGTTCATGTTGCCAACAAGCTGGTGGACGCTGGACACGCCAGGTATACAGACGCCATACTTGGACTCAGGTAAACCGCCACCGTCTCAAGCTCTTCCTTCCCCAGATAAGAGAGGCTGACTTTGTGGGACATGTTCAGGTTTCAGGAGCAGAGTCTGCGACGACTTATTGCCGACATGGAGGTAGAACCCCGCCTAGAACCTAAAGTGGCCAATGAGGACTCAACAGAAAGTTCTGACAAAGCCGCGAAGCTGGGAACAAAACAATGTAAGAAAATACTTAAAAATTTTAAATGTTCTGACCTGTTTGTAGTTTTAAAAAAAAATTTAATCAGCACCTACCAGTGGTTTTCAGTGCACAAAAGTATTTATAGAGTTGTTTTCTTTGTCATCGTTACACTCCAAAACCTAATGTCAAAAGGTAACTACTAAACTAACCAACTAAATGTGAACATTTTTTGACTGACAATTTCATTTTCTCTTCTGGGTCAGGTGTTCTGATGTGACAACACCAGGAGTTGGAGTGCAGGGTTATATAGGAAAGCTTCATCTATACAAATCTTTCATAAGTAACCTTTCAATCATTCTTGTAAAATCTTCATTGGATTCATTTAGTCAAGGTACCAGTTTCCATTTCATTTAAAATGTTAAAAGTTGCATTTTGTTTGGCATTCATGTGGTGTCATAGATGTGCTCAAGCGTGTGAAGTAAACACATAAAATCACCACCTGTATTGATTCATTGTAACCGATTGCACTGAAAACACAAGACATCCTTTATTGATCCCCACAGTGCAAATTTTGGTATTCCAGCAGTAAAAAAAAAAAAAAAAAACTTAACATTTCTTTTATAAATATACTCCATCAAAACATTAAACCACCAGGTGGCATCAACAATCCTGCAGCGCCTACTCTGCATCTTTAGACCAAACAGTCAGAGTTCTTATGTTAGCAGCAAAGTGAAAGTACATCTTTAGTCACCAATGTTGTATCCAATACCGTGAGTACGACGACTGTGTGCCAATGGTACTTTATTCACACTCGCCACTATTGTGCACATTACATAATGTGTCTTTTGCCGACACTACCGTAATACCAATGGTGTAGTGTGTACTTTGTGCACACTATTGTTAACCTGGCTGCACAGGGAGCGCTGAGCTTTTGTAACTCCTTTGAGACAGTAAGAATGTTTTGTTGTTGTTTTTAACTCTCTTTTAATTTCTGGTTTCCAGCACAGATAGGAAGTCTGTTACAGTGTTACCTCAATGATTACGTTTTTACAGTTTGTGGCACAAACAGCAAGTTTGTTTCCTAAACTCAGCAGTGTCATTTAGTTATTTTAAACAGTAGCTGTTTTGTTCGAGGAAAGTTTCTTTGGTTTTACAGCACACACTTATTTATTTTTATTTTTTTTTTAAAAAGCATGTATAATTTTTTCCAGTTTTTGCTATCATAAGCTCAATTATCCCCCCCCCCCAATCATGTATCAAACCATCGTGACCTTGGTGTATCGTTTACAGCCCTACTAGTAACCTCACACTCACCATAATTATCAAGAAGTAAACGTCCCATTAAATCCTCACTTCAGACATCTCACCCCGAGATTAACACCATGGGAAAATTGGACACTTATGTCACCAAACTGGTAATTATGAAAAAAAAAAAAACCACACACACAGACCCCCATCAGAGACATTACTAAAATCTAATAACATAAAACATTTAAATAATATACATCATACTCACCAGAGATGTTGGTTGTTAAATGTACTATATTAATGTTTGTTGGGAATAATTAAATGGAACAAATATTGGAATTTAGGTCAGTGCTTCTGATAAGTGTTTTGGCCAGCAGGGAGTTTTCCTCTTTCAAGCACGGAGCGCCACTTCGAGTTTAGAAGTTGGTCTTCCTCTTTGTGTGCTTCCTTAGGAAAGAACATGTTAACAAAAGGATGACACATGGGTAAGCTTAGTTCCACTATCTAATGAGATGCAATATAATTGTGCCTTTACAAATATATAAAAAGTGAGCAATTATCATTCTCAAGGCAAAATTTGTAGACATTAAAAAGTGAACTGTCTGGTCCTGTCAGCCTGGCTTAATAAAGGACAACACTTGGCAGGCTGGTCTTATTGGAAAAATTTTATTTATTAATAATGATTTACAAAAAAAAAAAAAGCTAAACATGAAAACCTTTTAGTTCATCTGTAAATCCAAACCAGGAGGAGCAAGTGAAGTGAGAACATCGACTGTGAAACCACTGAAAAAGATTTTCCTTTGTCCGTGTGCGCGCACATGTTGCGCAGAAGAGCAAACAATTTTTTTTTTTTAAATGACTGTCTCATTTGTCCATTAATGTCTCACAACAGCAAAAAATAAAAAATGTTAGCTCAGGTCGGAAACATCTCAGACTGTTTGTCATATTAGTGACGTTGTTTTTGGGCTTGTACAGTAGTCCGAGTGACAATTATTTACAGTAAAGTTGTGCACTTGGAAATCAACGCTTTTCCTAAAATATCCCCCCCCAAAAAACAAATTGGACATAGGACAACAAAACAAAAATTGTGCTGTCTGTGCCTGCGATACGGAATGAAGTAACAGTGTCAGGTTTATTTAAAAAAAAAAAAAAAAAAAAAGCAATGAGTCAAATAAAACATCTGTTGTCTGAACAGCGTAAAAGCTAACCACTTAAAATCTCTGTAAGCTATTTAAAAAAAACAACAACAAAAATTTTAAATGAGCATAAACCTCTATAATCCTTCTGGCCTCTCCCTCCAGCACCATTTTACAACCAAAAAAAATAGAATATGCTGATAGAATTACGTTTGTACAGTGCTTCTTACAAGTGTGGTGGTGGGGAGGCAAGTGGTAAAAAGTCACTGCAAGCGTCCACAGCTCCAATGACTCAAAAAAAAAAAAAATGAAGAAGAGCAAAGGTGCAAGGTGACGTGTTGTTTCACTGTTTGGTGTTGAGCTCGTTTTCCAGCTCCATGAGTTTGCGTGACGCCTTCACCTTGTTGGACACCTCCTTGCCCTGAGAGAACAGACGCTGGCGCTCCTTGAACGTCAAACTTTCAGGGGGAGCGCCACTTGGGATGTTCTCCTGCTCCTGACTGCCCATCACAATGACACCACAACAATATTAACGGCCTTCAAAACGTCTCAAGTCAACCAGAGAACAGGAATCACAATTCATTCCATTAACTCATTCACAGTAGAAGACATTTGTGTTCAAGTGGATTCAAACCGTTTACTGCCACCGATAAACATATGGATTGAAGAGGGTCTGGCCCAGCTCTTCTGAAATTCAGGTTTGTAAACAACTGTAGCGACTCATAGATCCCTGTAGATGGCGGCGTTGCATTGCTTTGGATTTGAGATTAGCACCGTTTTTGAGTAGATTAAGATTAGGCAGTGACTCTAGACTTGTGTCGATTAAGAGGGAGCGATGCCAACGCAGTGGAAGTTGGACAAGTTTAGGCACCTCACACACCAACATAGTATGTACATGTACTGTATGGTATAAGCAGAGTATGTCGCAGTAGGTAGTAAAAAGTGTGTTGCGATCATGAGAAAAGATGATGGAGTGAATGGCAACCGCAATGTGAAAAAGCCGCTGACGTTCAACTGAAGTCATGTGGTGAGTCGGCGTCACTTCTTAACTGTATATTTAAATAAATTATTATTTTGCCATTGGAATCCCTCTCTCACTCTTGTTTTATAGTTTGAGAAAACTATATTAGCGTTAAAGAAGAAAAGGGAGGGGGGAATTAAAAATCGCCCTTTTTCCACTCTAGTGTTTTGGGGACAACCAACCCATGTTCTGCTGCTGATTACACTGGGGAACACAATTTTTGGGTGCGGAATCCAAAACTGATCTCATTTTTTCTCTATAACGTCAGTTTTTTTTTAACTATAGATCCCTGTTTTCTTAAAAAATGTGAATAATACCTTACTTAACATTGACATACAATGAAATATGAAAAACAGGCATGACTGCATTGTTTATTTAACACTATTATGTTTTACCAATCCTCTTAATTCCTACTATGCTAGTTTTCTGTTTGCAGATATTGATAGTACTGACCTATTGGGAGCCTCACACACCTCACCGTACTGTCTCAATTGTGACTGCACGAGCAAGTTGCCACGTAGCTGTAGATGAGTCCAATCGTAATCAGATGGGAAGTCTTACTACAGCTAATCAGTGGAATTTTGCTTATCTGGCGGGTTAAAATGCGGAGAAAAGAGTTGACTGTGCTAGAAAAAAACTGACTGCAATTTTGGAATCAGCATGCCAATTTTTGTTTTAATCTGCATTAAAAAAATCCAACTCTACAGAATGTTTGTTTCAAATTGTTCCCCAGTATTAACATATATATATATATATATATATATATATATATATAACAATCTTGCCTTCAATAACTCTTGATTGATTTAGGCAGCAAGAATTGAATTGAGTGTTTGAATGACAGCGGCGGAGGAAGAAACTCACCTCTTGGTCCATTTGTCCCTCGGTTCCTTGTAGAACTCTCCAGATCCTACAACTCCTGCCGAGTTTCCAGTGTACGAGTTAAATCCTGTTGGCGACACACCCAGGTCAGAACTGTTTCCCACGCGTGAGCGAGACGTCACGCCGGCCCAGACAGAAGCTGCCGGAATGTGGCTTTCAGGTTCTTCTTCTTGTCAGGGGTTTTAAAAGAGCCGGCAGCTTCCCTCTGGCGCCATGTGGACGTCAAACGTTTTGTATTATTGAGAAGACAGAGCAGCCCGGGCACAAAGGAAGGAACTCAACAAAGTTCTAGAGAAGGGAAACAAAGTTTGAGAGCAGCAAACATCCAGGAAGGCTTAAAGAGTAAAGAACCAACATCCAGGTCACCTTCAGAAACACCTCATCATTTAAATTATTCGAGGACAGAGCAAAATTATTTCTTCTGCGAAAAAGGAAAAATTGCATCGCAGATGCACGTAATGCAGTAGACAACTGCGGTCACAATAAACTGGGGTGCATGGCAAACTATTTATTTTAAGGAACAAATGACATTGACACAAAAGTCATTCATTAGTTAAAATATGTGAATATGTATAGTTTAATTCTCATTTTGTAATGTATAATCATCAACTATTCAATAAATAAAATAGTACTTTTATGTATTCAATATTTTAATAAATTCTCATTTTTTAAATTTTTTTCCTCAGGATTGTTACTTTTACAAATTCTTTATTTGATCACTTACAAATAAATGTTTTTCATTTTCAATAACTACATGAAGTAATTATTTAGTGAAATGAAAACAATTAATATACACATATATATTATTATTATTATTTAAAGATTACAATAAATTAATTTAATAAAATATAAATGTTAAAGCTTTATAAAGGGCTATTAATTTATTTTACTATTTACATTAACCATTTAGTCAAATATACAAAAAGAAATAGTACTATTTTTATTATTTACAATAAATCAATAACATTTAATAAAATGCATTAAAAGTCCAGGTAAAACTTGTAAATTATTTAATAAAGTAACATTGCTTATTTACTCAAATCTCATTGTATTTAGAATAAATTATTTAAATGACATAAGATACATAAAAAATAAATAAAATGAATGAATACTTTTAATTTAACCAATTTTAGGGGGAATTTTGTATTGTTTGTTTTTTTTACAGTCCGAGTTTTAAGCCGGTGCACCAAGCATTTGAATTATAAAAAACAAAGCGGGCGATGACAACCATAACAGTCATTTACACTGACATGGAAGAGAAATACCTTGGACTTGGAGCCACATGTTGCTTTACTGGTAATGATTATGTGATGAGCATCAAACTTCACCAATGAGACGACGCTAATCATGTCACAGCTCCGAGGTTTCCATAAATGAAACTTTTACACTCTTAACTATTATTGTGATTTTGAAATACACATACACACAAGATCGTGTAAGGAGGAAGAAGTAAGAAATAAGAAAAAAGAAAGCAACTAGCAGCAGCCCGCAAGAAGCCACGTGCACATGGGGCAAAAAAGCAAAAGATGTCAAGCCTGCCGAGCACGCAGTAAGCGGACCGGTTGCCAGCGTGATGCCAACATGCGGGCGGGCAGGTGGTGGAGTTAGTGGGGAAAGGAGCACCTTGTGTGCAACTACAAGCAAAGTTGTCCTTTTCTGCTTTCAAAAAGCAGCTCGGATGCAGCGAGGCTTCGCTTTGTCTGCAACGAGAACGCAAACAGAAAATCCTACCGACCAAATATCCAAACTTTAACCCATTACTGTCCGATGGGTGGGATGTTTATTTATTTGAAAATATATGGTTGTTTTTAACTACCCGAGATGTCACAAAAACATCTTATTTTTGGTTCATTTGAACCAAACAAAGCGTGAAAACTGCCAACAGTGGTCCCAAATCATCTTTTCCCATTGCAATAAATGGAAACACCTTTAATCCATCCAGCCTTCCCAAAAAACAATGTGTTTGTGTTTTTCAATAAGGAAAATAGCACTCCTAATAAAAACTGTAATAACAATTAAATAGAATGTAAAGAAATAAACAGTTTGTGCATCATAATGATTTTTTTGCGGCTCCTTCTGGCGTCCGTGAAGTCATGAAGACACAAATGAAGAGTTTCACCACTACTGTAAGTGACTCAGTAGGCTGCAGTAATAGTCATTAGGTTTTAGATTTCATAAGAAACGAACGCTAGAGATCTAATATTAGTAGTTCTTCGCAGAGGATGAAGAATATCTCTGAGTAGTTTTATATTATCTGTCTAATGTGTTGCGCCATTTGTGTTCAAACATCCGTTGCTTAACTCATTCGAACACTGCCACATACATAGATGCTATTAGCTGGCCTGTCTATGGTGTTTCCCATTAAGTGTTACCATAAAGTTAGCGGACTAAAAGTTATGTGGTGGTTTTAAATACAGGTGTCATTATTTTTGTTTTATGTTAACTTAAACTGGGGGTGGCAATAAAAAACTGTTCATCATCTGCCAAACTGCTGCTTATGAGTCGAGTTGAGTTCACTGCCACCATACAGCACTCGTATCTCAAATTGTTGCTCACAATCAAAGCACAAAATTGACAAAGACTCATCTTAAAAAACGCGAGTACGGTCACTCGTATCTCAAGGCACCACTGTAGTAATTTTATAAGAAAGAAATTATAATGGAAAAACAGTCAAACTGGAACATTGTGACAAAAGTCACACGAAGGTTCGAGGAAAACGTTTTTGTTGACGTTCCTCAATATGAGAAAGTCGTAAAAGTCCCCCTTCACCATAACATTTATCCTCATTAAATTACGAGTATTTTCTGGGGGGGAATTCTGTCTCAACTAATAACCATTTATTTCTTCACAATATTTAGACTTTTTAATCACAATAGTTAGACTTTCCCACTTTGTTATTGCATTGCTTTGCGTCCATTTCTCAAATGTTTTTGTTGCTGTTTTTAAGGTTTTGATTAAACAGGAGAGTCACTGGAAGGAGCTAAACATTAAATCTGAGTAAGTAAATGTGTTTGGACAAGTATCTCAAATCTTGCTGAGGTGGCATCCGAACGGCAGCCCTGAATTCTTCCTGCTATAGCAACTAATAACCAGCGGGTGGCAGCAAAGCAGACAAAGAGAAGCCTCACGGCTGCCAATGAGCGAACGGTGCGTCTTGTTCAATTTGCGGCAGACACTGGGCAGGAAAGGGCGTGCCCCAAAGCGGCAGGCGGCGGAGCGACAACACCAACAGTACTATGATTGGTCACTTGATTGATTGATTGGTTCCTATGGATGTCAAGCTACAGTGAAAAGTGGTGGCATGATTATCGATTGCTTTTTCTTTCTGTTGGCTGATCGTGGCGGGGGGTTGAGGGGTCTCAGGAGGATGAAGAAAAACCCCAAAAAGATGAAGAAGGGAAAACAACCCACACTAAAAGAAACCATCTGATTGGCTGCTGTAGAGGGAGGGACAGTTCAGCAGAAGCCCGGTACACACAAAAAGCTCATCTAGACTTTGTCACTAAACGTCTTCTATATAAACAGTGTCCCTGCATATTTGCAGATTAATTTTGGTGGAACCTATTCACAATTATTTGCCCAAAAATGACCCTATTCACCGTTTTGTGCTCAGGCCAAAGCGATAAGCCATCTTGTGGTAACCGTGCTGGGCACTATGGGTCAGCATTCCCAGATTTCTGAGGGGAACCTATCCCCCGTCATTCACAGAAACCCCCACAATTCTTTTTTTTTTTTTACCCGATTCTCTGCTTATTTGCATGTTTTTTTTGTTTTTTTTTTACCTGATCCCCTGCATAGCCATGTGTTTTTGTGCAAATTTACTTTTTCTATAAAGAGCAATTATTCGCAAATTTTCATAGTTAGGCTCAGTCCCTATCCCGAGCGAATAGCAGAGGTCCACTGTTGAAGTGAGTTGAGGAGCTTAATTTAGACAAAAGTAGTGCTTTGTCACCATCCTGTGGCATCTATAGGCAATTATAAACTTTTTAGGGTGTGTGTCAATTACACAGGGATTTTGGTTATTCATAGCATGGCTCTTTTGGTGTAGTAACACTGAATTGACAGCGTGATGGAAGACTTTGGTCACGGTTGGACAGCAAGGCGGTCAGTATTGGGAAGATGACTTTGGAAATGTATTTGGTTTCAATTATGTTACCCTGTTGAAAATGTTATAGCAGTGTAACTATTTCAATTGGTTTCTCTAAGTAATATAAATCATTACATTTGATTACATTTTAATTATTTTTCTTATTTTTAATGAATGCATCAACAGGACCCTTGTATGTTATGTTTCCTCTAAAAAAGTGGCGCACACACACACATAGTATATAGTTTAACTTATCATTATTTCTTCTTTTCTTCAATGACGTTGAACTTGTCTGGGTGACCCAAAACCTTTGAGAGGTATCACGGAGCCAAAAATTGTTCAAGCGTGCTTTTGGATCATAGTTTGGGATATATTTAGGGTTTAAAGTATTAATATAGGCCAGTGGTTCTCAAAGTTGTTACATCAAGTACCACTTAAAAAAAAACACTAGCAATTAAAAAGATTCAATTGAAATGTACATACAATTTAAATTTAAAAAATGGTACCTAAATAAATATATAAAAACAAACCATTTTTAAAGATTAAAAGCAAATAAATGTATTAAAAAGTCCAAACTGTGCTGAGGCAGTGATCCTTTTGCGTACCATTAGAGGGAGCCCGCGTAACACGAGAGATTGCCCATCCCACTTTAAGAATCACTGATATAGTATAAAGATTTTCAGGGGTAGCCCATTATTTGCAAATTTGTGCTATTTGCGCTAGTTCGTGGTCCCTAAACCCTGCAAATTGCAAGGGTTCACTGACAAGCAGTAAAACCGTTTTGTGTCTGTATCGGGCTTGATGAAGGATGTACAAAGAGGACAAAAAGAGCAGGATGAGCTAGAAGAAGAAGTTCTACACGACTAGAAGGACGAGCGATCGAGAGGGAGGTCTGGGGCCTGCGGAGGGCGCTGTGGTGAGCCTCCCCCTCACTATTTCTCTGCTTCTACCTTTCCCACCTCCTGGGGGGCCCACGCCGGGCTTGGCGGGGAGAGGGGGCGGCCCTGTACTGTTGGAGTTGTTGGCGCTGGGCGGCTGGAAGGAGCTAGACAGGAAATAGCCGTCCGAGAGCGGCCGGGGTTTGCGTGCAGTGGGCGGCGGCTGGGGCCGTCCACGGTGGGGCGGGGCTGGGAGGTCGCTGTACGACTTGCGGGTGGCCGACAGCTTGAGCTGACCTGATTGGCCGCCGCCGCCCTCCTCATCGTCGTCGTCCTCATCGCCAGCGTAGGCGACAAACTTGGCGGTGTAGAGCGTGTCGGGCGAGGCCACCTGTGTTTTGAGGTAGGAGGCGTTTCTCTGCGGGGGTGGCGGGGGGGTGTTAGTAGGGTTGTGCGGGGGGGCAGAGGGGGGCTGGTAGTCCCTGGGCAGCGGGGGCCGATACAGACCGGCCGGCTCGTCCGGCGACAGCAGCTTGCGCTCAGCTTCCTCGTGCTGCCGGCGCCGCTCCGCCTCCAGACGGGCGTAGTACTCCTCCTCCTGTCTCCTCTGAGGGGGACGACAAGCCATTAGTGACCCCGGCTTGTTAACGATCACCTCCATCTGGAGACACCCCCCTTTGTGTCGGGACACCCCTTTTGCTCACGTTAGCACTCACCTCCATCATGTGGGGCCTGTGCGTCACTAACTGCTATCATCTGAGGACACCCCTTTAAACTTAACATTTACCTCTTGGATCTGGGGAAACCCCCTCCTCAATCTCACCAAATCATAGGGGCACACCAGCTTCTAAGGGGACCTCACTTTGGTCAAATTTGGAGGACACCCCTTTCTAAGTGGGCCTCACTCTAACCTTTATCATCTGTGAAACCCCCTTCTAAAGGCACCTTACCCTCACCTCCATCATCTACATGCAGGTCTCTACTAAGGGAAACTCATTTTTGTCATCTGGGGACACCTGCTTTATTCTCGTTGGCACTCATCATCCACTCCATCTCCATCATGTGGGGACGCCCCCTTCTAAGGGCCCCTCACTCTAACCTCTTATCATCTTGGTACACACCCTTCTCGGGGTGCCTAACTTTCATCATCTGGGGACACCCTTCTAAGAGGACCTCACTGTCATCATCTGGGGACACCACTTCTAAGTGCCCCTAACTCATCACTATCAACTGTGCACACCCCTTTATAAGGGTACTCTCCTTTTGTTATCTGGGGACACCACCTTCTAAGTACAACTCACTCTCATTGCTAACATCTAGAGGCACTCCAGTTTGTGCTCCCTCTCTGCTGTTGACATAAACAAGGCATCCTCAAACCTGCCTACGTCCACTACTGCCCCCACTGTGTGTGTGTGTGTGTGTGCGCGTGTAGCTTTTTAATTTCAGTCCACACGCTGTTCCTGGCGTTGGGTGGCGAACCTTCGGGTGGCAGACAGACAGTCTAACTCCTGGTGGTGCATGTGTCCAGCTGACCTCATGTTTATCTTCACAGGTTCCGATCACGCTAAATAATCTGTACGAACTGGCGCTAAAATATCTAAACTGCTAACATCAGCAGATGAGGAACCTGAGAAGGATTTTTGTGAACATGGATGACTAGGAGGGGTGGGCATGAAGACGTGTGTGTGTTTATGCGGGGAGGACAGGCAGGCAGACGGGGTGTGATAATGATAATAATAATAACACCTTAAGCCCACAAAACAAGTAAATGAATGTATTCTGACATGACGACCAACATGCTGGAGGTGAGCGCCATGACATGGGGGCGGGGGTTGGCGACATGCAGTTCGTAATTCAACTGAAACAACAACAACAGGCTATGTCCACACGTACACTGGTAATTTTGTAGAAAAATGGAAACAAATTTCAGAACGAAAAATCAAAAACATTCATTCAGGTCATGGTAATCATCAAAAGTTGAATCGAGGCAACTGGACTTGTTTATGTTTAAGGAAGCCGTTTTACCTTTAATCCAAACTGAATAAGACTTTTGGCCTATGGTTTTCTTTTATCGTATTAAATTACCCCAGAAGACAATTTAGTCAATTATTCTGGCAGACCAATCCTCCAAAATTGTTCTGAGGTGAAGTTCCTGTTTGCAAAAAGCGTCATTAGAATAAAAAACTCTTCAGTTCCAGTGGCACCCCCATTTTAAATGTGGGCTTCCTTAATCACATAAACTGCATTTTAGCACACCAAAAAATACTTTTTTGCAAGCTTTTGTTTTTCTATTGCATTTTGTTTTCAGTCAATCAGACCGTACAATTTTTCTTTTTCTTGATTTCCTGCAAAGGTGTAATCGAGTCAACTAAACTTGTTCTTGGTTGTGGACGAAGTTTAATTTTTAATCCAAACTAAAGAAGCCCTTTAGAAGGTCTTCTGAAGAACCCTTTGAGGTTAAAGGTGAAACATCTTTCCTTATCACAAACTATTTTAGTTCACCCAAAAACAAAATGTTTGAAAATATTGACTTGTTGGAAAAATTTTAAAAAATTTTTGGGGGGGGGGGAATCACACCGTACGATTATTCCTTTTCTCAATTTCCCGCAAATGTTTAATCAAGTCAACTGGAATTCCTGTTTGTGGAAGATGCTAAACACATAAACTGTGTTTTAGTGGACCAAAAACTTTTGGCCATTTTGTTTCCTCGTCAATCAGACAAAAGGATTGTACTAATCACATTAATTGGATTTTAATTCACCAAAAACTTTTTTTCAGACCATACAATTCTTTGGTCTGATTGACTGAACAAAAGCCATAAATTTTAAAAGTTTTCAAAAAAAAATTAACAAAAATTTGTGAACTAAAATTCTGTTTATGTGATTAGGGAGTCCGTATTTACACGTGGGGTGGTAATGGAAGTGAAGACTTATTCTAATAGTGCTTTTCAAACAACTTTTGAGGGGGTCGAGGATCTTTTAAAGGTGGGTATTGTTAATCTACAGTCTAGGAAAGCACAATTGCACATTAAAAAAAATAATAAAAAGTATTAGTATGGGTGTGGACATAGCCTGAGTAATAAAATAGCATAACGGTCATCCATCTGAAAGAAACATTTGAGAGGAGTCTTTGAACGACCAGCGGTCTGATGGCGATGATGATGAATGGGCGTGTTTGATTTACGCACCAAGACGAACACCTTATCAGACCGTTGGTTGTTGTATGGAAAGTGTGGCCTCTCACACTTAATATGACATGTCAGTATATTAACATATTCAACCCTCATGCCCTCCTACAAAATGCTCTCCCTCTGGCATTTTTGTACTATAATTTTCTCCCTTCTTCCCCATACCCTCTGGACACCTTCATGGAAAAAATGTACATGCACAAAACACAGCTGTTTAATCATCATACAATATTTTTTCTCTTCGGAAAAAAAACATAAAAAAATCCCCTCATGTCATGGCTTCTTGGATTAAGGGATTCAAGCACAAAAACAAAATATTGATGTATGATGATTTTATAGCACTTTTTGTACATTCTTGCAGGTCTCTAAAGAGTAGTAAATTTGAAATGGGCACAAGGGGCTAAACAAACAAATAAATAAATAAATGTGAGGCTTGACCTTCTCCGCTGCCTCCCGCTTGGCTCTCTCCTCCTCCCGCCACCGCCGTTCCTCCTCCTGTTTGGTCCGTTCGTCCGTCTCACGCTTGCGTATCTCCTCCAGCTGCTGTTTGCGCCGCCGCTCTTCGTCCTGCAACTGGGCGTCAGGATGGCCAAACCACAAAAAGAGAGAAGGGACGTCAGTGTCGCTCACTCACGTGTCTATGGCATAAAGATGCACTTGTTGTGCGTGATATGACTCCCGAGGGGGGCAGCTGCATGCGCATGCAGACCAGACCACACCGGGAACACCCAAATCCCCCCTCGCCCCACCCACAAACGCGCACACACGTATGTATGAATGGATACACCATCATGATGATGTCCGCCTCCCCATCCCGTCATGCATGGAACACACCCCGTGACGCAGCTATGCAGGGTGCTGCCTCCCTATGCACTCAAAAGCGTCATCACGGCAACCCGCCAAATACATTTTGAGTGGACAAAGAGACAAAAACGAAAACGACGACAACAACAACAAGCAACCACCCCCTGCAACTGCAACCACAATGATGCACTGCTGTCCCAATGGGTGGGTTGGTGGCGAACATGGAGCAGGTGGGCGCCTGCCCCCGAGCAGGAAACAGGAAGTGAGGTGGGGTTAACGGGGATGCTGGCTAGGTATTGGTCATTAACAGGAAGAACATACCAAGTCTAGAACAGAGATAGCTGGGACAGCAGTCTGCTGCTGCAGAACAAGAAGAGGAAGAAGAAGAGTACAGTGTGAGAGAGGACGAAAAGGAAGAGGAAAGGGGGAGGGGGGGGGGGAAATGCAGGAAAACATGGACGTGTATTAGCAAAAAAGGCATGAAGAGGAAGCTAAGAATTAGAAGGCAGGGAGGACATACAAAGAAGTCAAAACATTGGATCGGATTACGAGCCCCTTTCACGCTGGACGTCTAAATTGGCTTTTCGCACCTCCATGTTCCGAGGGAAATGTACAGGATTACATAGTATGTTTTTTAACTAATTCTGCCAGCGTTCCCTCTATTGCCAACTATTTTGGAGCATTTTGACTGATCTTTCAAGACCCACACAGTGATGTGTTCTGTGACAATAGAAGCACAAAACCCACCCCAAAAAAGTAGACTCTCTTCTTTCACCAGAAAAAGACTTTGATTCGACCTTTTTCCTCTCTTTATTAATCAGTAGTGATAGTGTTAGTTTCACCAAAAACACTGGTTTCTAACAGCAGAGAAATCGAGCTTTTAAAGAAACATCAAGGAGAACAGTGACTTTGACAATAACATTAATCAAACTATAAAACAGCAAAAGCAAGACAAAAGGGCTTTTGATGGCAAAATAATCATTAATTTATAGATGTACAACTAAAAAAATGCCCCGTGAGCAACACTAAGTCTCACCACACTCTCGAACTGAACGTCAGTCTCTTTTTTTTTTTTTTTTTTTACATGGCGTGCAGCATTCACTCCATGAACTGTGTCACTTTTTCTCACTATCGCTACACACTACCACGACACATATTTTCTCCCTCATAATGGACGTGAAAAGCCGAGATTCCCCGCTAATCTTTACCTTCTCAAAAGCTGTGCTGATTTCAAATCCAACTCGATGCAACGCTACCATCTAAAGGGATGAGTTAGTCATTAAAGCAGTTTACAAAACTGAATTTTACAGACGAGCGGGTCGACCAAATAACGGCAGAAGCAGTAAACTGTTGGATTCTAGTTAAAAAATATAAATATCCATGACAGTGAATTAGTTAAAGGCAACCCATGAATTTGCTGTCTTTCAACATCGTAACAAAGATGGTAGCAGGGATGGTGGGACCCCAGGGCGAGAATGTACAACTCCAGCCCCTTTTACACATGAAATCTAAGCCAAGCTTTTTTTCTGTTTGAAAGTCTCAAGCAAATAAATGCCGGTTGTACCGTTGCACCTTGGACAAAGGCAGTGTGAAAGGGGCTAGTGAAGAGGAGCCTTAATTTCCTGTCAGCTACCCCTTTCCTGCTCTCCAGGTCCAACCAGCTGCTATATTTCTACTAGTATCAGTGCAAAGTATTAAGTTGCTGTGTGTGGCATCACTGCGACCAGCCAAGGTGCTGTCCGGCCCCGCCCACTCGGCCCTCCAGCCAATCGCATTGAAGCAGCTAAGCATGGCAAAGCGATGACAGAAGCATGTTGCAGATGCACATTCATTGGCTTTGCTTTTAGCTCCGTTAGCAACTTTTGTTTTTGTTTTACCACCAAAAAGTATTTTGTGCGCTCACCCTCGCTCTCTTTTCGGCCTCCAGCCTCTGCATGATCATCATGGTGTCTACATCTTCATCGTCCTCTTCCTCCTCGTCCTCGTCGCTCTGCTTTGACTCCTGTAGACGCTTTTGGAACTGCCACTCCAGCATCAGCTTGCGTAGCCGGTCGCTCTCCTCAGCGGTGCGCTCTGGCTTGGCCTGAGCAATGCATCATTTCATTATATATTTTTATTGAGCAGTGACACACTTTTCCCCACTATTCGCGGCGGTTAGGAACTGAGCTGTGCCGGGAATAGCAAAACTACATAAAAAATAAGTAATTGAGCCCCACCCTCCCGAACATTTAAAAGTACTACAACCAAAAGTAGAGCGGACTCTGGGAACGAAAACATGTGAACGAAAACATGTGAGCAGAAAGCGAAGATCGGGTGGGGTCTTGCCACCGAGTTGGTTAACCATAGTTCCTTGGCAGCAATATTCCAGCAGACGGCGGTAAAGCAATACTTGTTTTTTTGGCCTGAGTATAAAAACAGCCAACAAGGGAATTTTTAAGAGAATAACAGATGATAGTTTAAAAAGATATCTGTGAATATGCAGATGAACACTATTACACGTACAGACAGTGGGCACGGAAAGTATTCAGACCACCTTAAATTTTTCACTCTTTGTTATATTGCAGCCATTTTCTAAAACCATTTTAAGTTTTGTTTTTTTTCCTAATTAATGTACACACAGCACCCCATTTTGACAGAAAAAAAACCGGAACTGTTGAAATTTTTGCAGATTTATTAAAAAAGAAAAACTGAAATATAACACAGCCATAAGTATTCAGACCCTTTGCTCAGTATTTAGTGGAAGCCCCCTTTTGAGCTAATACAGGCATGAGTCTTTTTGGGAATGTTGCAACAGGTTTTTCAGACCTGGATTTGGGGATCCTCTGCCATTCCTCCTTGCAGATCTTCTCCAGTTCTGTCAGATTGGACAGTGAACGTTGGTGGACAGCCATTTCCAAGTCTCTCCAGAGATGCTCAATTGAGTTTTTTGCAAAAGCCACTCCTTCGTTATTTTAGCTGTGTGCTTAGGGTCTTGTTGGAAGGTGAACCTTCGGCCCAGTCTGAGTCCTGAGCACTCTGGAGAAGGTTTTCGTCCAAGATATCCCTGTACTTGGCCGCATTCATCTTTCCTTCGATTGCAACCAGTTGTCCTGTCCCTGCAGCTGAAAAACACCCCCACAGCATGATGCTGACACCACCATGCTTCACTGTTGGGACTGTATTGGACAGGTGATGAGCAGTGCCTGGTTTTCCTACACATACCGCTTAGAATTAAGGCCAACAATTTCTATCTTTGTCTCATCAGACCAGAGAATCTTATTTCTCCCCATCTTGGAGTCATTCAGGTGTTTTTTAGCACACTCCATGTGGGCTTTCATGTGTCTTGCACTGAGGAGAGGCTTCCGTCGGGCCACTCTGCCATAAAGAGTGGTGGAGGGCTGCAGTGATGGTTGATTTTCTAGAACTTTTTCCCCATCTCCCGACTGCATCTCTGGAGGTCAGCCACAGTGATATTTGGGTTCTTCTTTACCTGTCTCACCAAGGCTCTTCTCCCCCGATCGCCCAGTTTGGCCGGACGGCCAGTTCTAGGAAGGGTTCTGGTCGTCCCAAAAATCTTCTATTTAAGGTTTATGTAGGCCACTGTGCTCATAGGAACCTTAAGTGCAGCAGATTTTTTTTTTTAATCTTGGCCAGATCTGTGCTTTGACACTATTCTGTCTCTGAGCTCTCCAGGCAGTTCCTTTGACCTTATAATTCTCATTTGCACAGACATGCACTGTGAGCTGTAAGGGCTTATATAGACAGGGGTGTGGCTTTCCTAATCAAGTCCAATCAGTATAATCAAACACAGCTGGACTCCAATGAAGATGTTGAACCATTTAAAGGATGATCAGAAGAAATGGACAGCTGAATGCTGAAGGATTAGAATTTTTTATAAACAGTTCTGAAGCAGGGTTTTTCCTGCATATAAAATTTGAAGGACAGCCGCCGATTCATTTCGGGGCACCTCCAACTCTAAAACCTCCGACATCAAGAAACGTGCTCGGTCTGTGGGAACTTTTCTCAAAAATTAGGTCTGGGGGAATATACTGGGTCCAAAAAAAAAGGGAACCTACAATGGGGGTTTTACTTTAGGGCGGCCCAGGAACCTTTCAGAACATCCCTCAGAATCTGAACCAAGACTTGTTGATCTAATGATGCATTTTGACTGCAGGAACTTCACCCCAAAACAGTGAACTTTAATAGGACCATTATGTGTTTGGTCTGCGGAAGCCATTGTATAAATTACGTTCTTGGGTAATTTATCAGGGTCTAAAGAAGACCTTGCTAGGAGGATAGTACTTCACGAATTGCACAATCAGAAAAACCTCCAGAACCCGAAGCTACTATGTAGAAACTATTGTTTGATTTCTGTGCCTACCTGGAGCTCCTGGATCTCCTTGTCCAGAAGGTCGACGATGTGGAGCTGTTGCTGCTTCTCTGCTTTCTCACGGGCGTCCCTCTTCCAGGGGTCAGGCGAGAGGCTGTCGCTGGTCAGCTCCTCCTTGCTGATGGTGATGTACTGCAGGTCTCGCCGCTCGATGGTGCGGGGCTGCTGCTGGGGCAGGAGGTCCCGGATCACCGTGTCCATACCTGTTGGCACGTCGTTGGATGGTTCAGAAACAAAGGATCACAGTGGAAACGCAAGACAAGTTTTTTTTCAGCTTTAAAAAAAAATTAAAATTTGCCCTCTGTCCTTAATTTCAGCCAGCCTCCGCCTCTAAAACCTCAGACACTATGAAAACAGTTATTACTTTAGCTGCATTGCTCAAAGTTAATTTTTTTGTGGTGTTATGGCATGTATCACAAACAGTGGCAAATGATATATTATGCGTTAGATTAACGGAAACCTGACACTACTGAGGCCTGCTAAGGCCTGATCATGATCAGAACAATACCGCCATCGAATTTGAGCCATGAGAACCCCTGTGAAGACCTTGTGAGGGAGTGCTACCTGGAGGGTTGGAGCCAGGAGGCATGGCCGAGCGAGGCAGGCTGGCCAGCTTTTCAGGTCTGGAGGGAGGTGGCTGAGGCTGCGAGGGCAGGTAAGCATGAGGGGGGCCCATGGAGGCAGGAGGGGGGGGCTGCTGCTGGTGGTGAGGTGGAGGCAAGGTGCCGCCGTTGTTGTGAGGCTGGACGGGCATGACGGGGTTGGCCCGGATTTGGCCCAGCTTCCTCTCCTGCTCCCTTCTCTTCCGCTCCCTGGGGGAATCGTTATCATCACCACCATCAGAACTTTGACACAAGGTAGTAGAGGATGCAATTTCTGTAGAAATTGCATGTGGATGCTGAAAGCAGATGCTGAGCTGAAATATTCTAGGATTAATTGAAATGTTACAATATAGTATGTGAGACTTTGGAAATGTAAGAATCTGTTGAAAAATATGGAAGAAGGTGGTAAATATATAAAGTGATGATTTGGAAAATTTGGACAAAAATAGTGGCATGATCATAATAAAATATATTTTTTGGTGGAGAATAACAGTTCACTACCTCTCCTCCTCCAGACGAGCTTTCTCCTTTTCATACCAACGTTGTTGCTCTTCGCGCTTCTTGCGGTCGGCGGCTTGCTGGGCCGTCGCTGAGTTGACGGCGGCGGGCGGCGGTGGCAGAGGCATCTCGGCGTGGGGGTCATATGGGTCGTAGGCGTCCGGATGGGGGACCGGCGGCGGGGGAGGGGGTGGCGGCAGGTCTGAGCGGGACGGGGGCTGGACTGAGTGCGGGGCGATGGGCGTCTTCCAGCGGCCTGGCCCCGTCTTCTGGTTCTTCCCTGACGACGTGGAGGACGCAGAGAAGTTGAGGTGCTCCTGGCTAGACGTGGACGACTCCAGCGAGGACGAAACCTGCTGCTGCGGAACCCAGTGGTCCGGTCCGGCAACAACTGAAACCATGCAAAGCCACATCAGAACTAGAACAGGGAACTTTTGGAGGCAACTGGATTCTTCTTAGTTGTTGACAGGTTTGCAAAATGCCAGGAATTTTCAAAATTGACAAGTAATTAGTTAATGACAATTTGTGTGAATTTACAAAATTGAAGGTTGGCCATTAATAGGGAACTTAAATATACAGTAGTTGCCAAGAATATATTTACATAATCCTGACTAAAACTGCCAGATTTCATGCAAGTACAGTGGTATCATGATTTATGAGTGCCCCTACTTTGAGTTAATCAAGTTGTGTTGCGAGAAAAAATGTTGACTTAGAAGTGAGCTTCTGGCATGCCACTACTACAGTTGAAACCAGATGTATACAAACATTATGTAAACATGTCACAGATGTGAAGACTAGGTCCAGCTAACATGGCCGCCATGTTGGCAAGGGTGATGTTCCCATCAAAGGCAATGCATGGACATTAGCTTAGTGTCACTGTAGGCACGCAGCTCAAAAGGTGCGTGTCATATCTACCTATTCTAAGGCTCTTGTTCACTGGAGCGCGCACTCATCGTGTAATACGTGCCTCTCAAACTTTCTATACTGATTTTGGCACAGTATATAGTTGTTTTTTTGCAAGTCCTTCTCTATGGCATTCAATTGTAACAGAGGTGGGGAAAAAAAGCACTAACCTCGCAGCTCATGACCGGCTGCATGCCATTATCACCCTTTCCAAGCATCAGCAAGGTAAACTTTGGATAAACTAAAACTTTTCAAACATTTTCAAGCTTTTTTATTTATGAATAATAATTTCGTTCTGTAGTGGCTGTTTTAAGGTGACAAAAAAGTGCTTCAATTTTAGAGACAATCGGGTTTAACGGACAACCCCTCCCCCTATTAGTCCGAGATTCTGCTGTACTTGGAGAGATAAGTAATGATTGAGGTGATACTTGGTGTAAAAAGTTTGAGAACCACTGCTCTAGTGTATTATTCTTTACTGAACCACAAAACATGGGGTGATTGTCAAGGAAAAAGCATTGGCACAAAGACAGAAAACAGGTGAGAGAGGGCATAGCTATTTTGAGAGGCTGTTGACAATGATTGATCGCCCCATTCACTGACTACAACAGTGAATTTCAGTGACAGACTCTCCTTACTTTATTTTCTAGCCACAGGTACAAAAAGTATACATAAAATTGAGTAATATAGTAAAACACTATATATATATATATATATGTATATATATATATATATACACACACACACACACACACACACACACACACACACACACACACATTGGTACAGCTTGGGGAAAGGCTTGTACATTTTTGATTGAGCGATACATCTGTTATGGTGTGTCGTAAAAACCATTGGCCGACACTCGGTCACTCATGAAAAATAGTTGCCGAACCCCGAACAGTGCCTGACAATTCAGTCTGTTTTGGCCGCCTCACTCGGTGTGCGGCATATGCCTGAAGCTTCTTACCTGCAGGTCCCCTCTGGTAGTCCAGATCTCTGTGCTGGTAGTCCAGGTCTCGGTGTTGGTACTCCTGTTGGTAGTGCTGCTGCATACGCTCATCTGGCCTCAGAACCCCAGGTGCAGGGTACATGTCCTCCTGGGAGTGGTTGACCCGCTAAGCACGAGGGGGGAAAAAAAAAATTCCAGCAAGGAGTTTAGTTCAGGTCACCTTTTGTTTGTGTTCTTCAAGTCGTTCAGCGCTGGGAAGCTCAAGTCAGAACTATTTATTTACCTGGATGCTGTTATGGATGTTGTCCACCGAGGGAAGCCGCTCTCTGTCCTCCATGGCGCGCCAGTGCTGCGAAGATACTGGCCCAGGAGCCACCACGCGATCTTGGCTCTTGGATGCTGGAATGGTGAAGTACTCCCTGGCGTAGGTTTGCGTGGGGATGGGATACGCCTCTGGACACGGGGGTGAAGGCTCATCCTGAGGAAGTGACAGTGTATAATAACCAGGGGTTCATGCAATTGTTCCGCTAAAAAAAGTTTCTATTAAGCACTTATATGAACAAAGGTATGAAGACAAACATCTTAATTAATTGGGGGATGTACTAGATTAACCTTTCCACTGCCATGGATATTTATATATACTTGTCAAATACGTTTTTCAATGGCTAGGTATTGAAGAGGGTCTCGCCCAGCTTGTCTGTGAAAATCAGGTTTGTAGGCCACTGCAATGACTAACAGGTGCCTGTAGATGCCTGCGTGGCTTTGCTTTGGATGTGAGAGCAGCACAGTTATGAGTAGAAGATAAAGATTAAGGCAGTGAATCTCTGTTTATCCCGTCGATTATAAGCGTGAGAAAGGCCAACATGTTAGAAGTTGGACAATTTCAGCCACCTCACACAGACACACACATACAGAGTATGTATATGTATAGCATAAACAGAGGTAGGTAGTAGAAAGTGTGAATGATCATGAGGTGAATGGCGAAGGCCATGTAAAAAAGCCCCTGATGCTCAGTTCAAGCCATGCAGTGAGTCTGCGTCGCATGGCATATTTCTTTGTTGTATATCTTCAAATAAATGATTATTTTGCCATCAAGTCTTTTCTTAATCTTGCTTTTGCTGTTTTATAATTTGAAACATCACAAAAGCAAAACAATATTAGTGTCAGAGTCACTGTTCTGCTTGACATGTTTTTTTTCACAAAAATCTCAATTTCTCCACTCCATTCCACTCCAGTGTTTTTGGTGAACCAGCCCATGTACTACTACTGCTGATTACTAAATAACAGAAAAGGCTAGAAAGTTTTTTTTCCTGGTGAAAGAAGACAGTCTACTCTTTCTTTTGGTAGATTCGGGGAATATATGATCACAGAACATAATATTCTATAGGTCTTGAAAGATCAGTCAAAATGCTCTACAATGGCTGCATTATGGGGAACTCTGCTTTGAAAACAGCAACCAGTGAATGCGTTAATTTTTCATCAAGACAATTTTGTTTTTGTGAAGTTTATTTTTTTTCGCAGCAAACAAAACAGAAAAGGCTGGGATCAGTTTGGTCCGGAAGAACGCCTTTGAGATGGAGGAGATGGCAAGGTCTCACACCATTATTTTCTGACCTACAAAAATTACAAATTACAATATTAAAATAACAAAGCCAAATTTAACACATTTATAAGGAGATTTGGATCAAATTTCTGATCTCTCATTCATTCCATATGACCTATATAAATTGACATTAAAATATTACATCACAGTTTTAAATACTGAAACAATTTTGCTAACTATTTTTGCTGGGCCTGCTGATTCTGACCTCTGTTATGGTAAATTTCATTAGGTAAAATTCAGGGCAGAGGCTCATACTTGACACAAAGGAAAAGCTAGCTGTGAAGAAGAATCTCAGCTTTCCAAAAAACAGTTCTCATGGCGTCTGAGTGCCACTTTCATTCTCTTCTCGAATTCCTCAACAGGATGTGGTTGGCTGCAAGATGAAGGAGGTACAGTACAGTACTTACATCAGCGCACAGGTTGCCGGTGGAAACGGACGTGATCTTGGTGCCGGGACCGGCGGGATACACTGGCTTGCCCGCAGGACTCTGGCCCTGATCTGAGGATAAGTGTGAAAGAGACAAAAGCCTTACTGAACTGAAATGATGAAGAATTTATTGAAATGTTGCAATATAGAATGGGAGACTGGGTTAAATGTCACTTCACTAGGGAATTCTATTTTGTAAAATATGGAATTATCAAAAAAGTAGGAATTGTCAGAATGTTAAAAAAAAAAATGTGAATGAGCAGAACAGTTTCAGGTTGGGATGGTTTGTATTGGTCGACAACTATGGAAAGAATTAGGTAAAATTATAAAATCACTGCGTTGAAAATGACGAATACTGAAAACTTTGGGAATTTGGTGAATTTGCAAATAGTTTAAATATAATATGTCCAGAATAATGTCAACAGTTTGAAGTTGGATTGAATCGGTTGAGAAATGTGGAATGAAGAAGTAAATATGTTACATGTTTCATAAATTACAATTGTTTTTATTGCAGATACATGGAATAATGAACAATTGGGGAATTTGGGGAATGTGAAAAATAGTTCTCAATATGTCCTGAATGAGGTGAACATTTTTAAGGTTTGTTGGTATGGTTTGAACCGGTCGGGTAATGAGGAAGATTAGGTACACTTGTAAAATGTCTCTCTTTGGAAATTTGGGATTGTTGTCATGGAAAATGTGAACAACTGAAAAATGTGGAAATTCAGAGCCAAAAAGAGTTCCCAAGATGTCCTGAATGAGCTAAAAAATATTGTGAATTTGGAATGTTTGGAACCAGTTGCGAAATCTGGAAGGATAAAGTAAAATTTGCTCATGTCTGCGTTGATTTGGGAATTTTGCCATGGAAAATATGGAACACAATGAGAAAAATACTTCCAATATTTGTCAAGAGTGAGCTGACCCATTAGAAGTAGGAATGCTTTGAATAATAATTAAAATAAGCAGCGAAACATGAAATGATAAATAGGATTTGCATTTGAATAGCATTTTTTGTTTTTTAACATGAAAAATGTGGAATCGTGGGACAAGAATGAATTGGTCAAAGTGGAAAAAAGTTGGAAATGTTTGAATTAAGAAAAATGTGCAATGGTTGGAGAAGTAGGGAATTTGGGTAATGTCGAAAAATAGTACACCGTTGTCATTTTGTCCACATTGTGCAACAGAGTTGCGTTCTTACTGGCCACGTTGGGACTGGAGCGGTGGTCAGCACGGTTCTTGAGGAGCCGGTCCTCCCCGCTCATCTTCTTTGGTTCGGGGTAAGAGTCCCAGCCGGACTGCGGACTCTCTGGGGAGCCATTCTGTACCGAGCTGTTGTACAGCTCAAAGCCTTCACTCTTCGGACGCATTTTACCGTTTTTCTCACGGCCACGGTCTGAGGCTGAACAAAGAGGAAGTGACGGTGAGTAACAGGAAGGTGTTCACACAATTGTTCCACTAATTTTAAACTAGTTTATGAACCAGCTAGCACCATATGCTACCATTTTATCAATGACAGTGTACTAAATTTGCTTTATTTTTTTTTAAGCATATTACATTAGCAATTGAACATGATTTTGTGATGATGTGCTGATGCTGGTGCCAACAGTCTATGATGGTAATAATATAAACTGAGGGCAGGACAAAATTCAGTCAAGAAGTCAAGCCAATTGCGGACGCCGCCAACGAACTAGTAGGGCCAACTTCAAAATAAAAGCCTAACAACGCATTGATGCCCAATGTTTTATTGTTGTCTTTATTGTCTTTTATTTTGAAATTGGCCCCCGCAGTAAGTTGACTGGGCTCGACGTGTTACCGTAATGCTTACTATGAACAATCGTTGTGGCATCTGGCTTGACTTCGACTTTATGACTAGAAGCCGAGAATTGACTTACAAGATAGTTTGAACCCAAACTTGCTAGAATATTGTTCAAACCATCATGTAATCAACCTGTAGTTCTGCTAGTTATCACAACATGACGGGCCGTGTCATTTCCCGCATTGTACTAGAGCAGGGGTGGCCAACCAGCGGCTCGCGAAGCCTCATGCGGCTCTTTAACTAGTTTCATGCGGCTCTTCAGGAGCTGTCACATGACATGCGTCAAAAATGAACTGAGAGTTTGTGTGTGTGAGACAGTGCACACAATGTTAACTGTTGAAAATTACTGATATTATCATGTTGGTGTGGTTATTTTCATTAGATCTGGCTGAGCAAAGGTCTGTGTATGCGTGCATACATGATTAAAAGATGATGTTCATGTGTACCCATGTGTATGATGTGGCTCTTTGCAGTAACACAAAAAAAAAAGTGGCTCTTAGTCTCTGACTAGTTGGCCACCCCTGTACTAGAGTATATATTTTCTACTCTGGGTGGTAATGCAGGAGATGATTAGTTTGTTCTGAGCTACTGAGCTCCCACTGACAGGCTAACCTGGTGTAGACTGATATCAGACAAAAGTAGAACAACATGGTCCAGAATAGCAGCAGGTACAGTATAAATTCAAAACGTTAGTTTTTATTTGATTATCTGCCTTTTCAGGCGATGTGTGTGAGTGTTGGCACTCGCTTGGAAAAGAAAATATATATTCTAATGTTAACTGGTTATTTGCATTTTCGTTGACCCACGGTTTAAGTCACCATTTAACTTGTTAGGTACCTCAATGTTGGCATTAGACGTACAGTATTTTATTTTGTCACTCACCCAGTTGATTTCACTGAAGTTCAGCGCGCTACGTCAATGACGGTACCCAATTATTTCTACACATCATGAAACCTACTTTGCACAATATAATCTTATTGCAAGTGTTGCACTGAGCCAACTGGTTATTTATTTTAGCAAAGCTAAGACAGACTTTCAAACACTGCCGCGCACTACTTCGTTGATTTGTGGCATGTTCTTCTTCAGGTCGGCGGCTCAGCGGACTAGGCATCGAAACTATTTTATTTTTTTAAGTTTGAATGATTCTATGAGAATTTGATTGTTATTCCCAGTTCCAATCGATTCCCAATACTCGATGCCCAATCCTATATACTGTACATTAAATGCATGGGTGAAAATGTTTCCCGTGTCCTCATTATGATAAGTATACAGTGGGGCAAAAAAGCATTTAGTCATCCACCAATTGTGCAAGTTCTCCCACTAAAAAATATGAGAGAGGCCTGTAATTTTCATCATAGGTATACCTCACTTATGAGAGACAAAATGAGAAATAAAAATCAAGCAAATCACATTGTATGATTTTTAAGGAATTTATTAAATTTATTTTGCACCATAAATTGCTAATAAATTATTTTTAAAAAATTTGATTTTCTGGATTTTTTTATTTTTATTTTGTCTCTCATAGGTGAGGGGGTATATACCTATGATGAAAGTTACAGGCCTGTCTCATCGTTTTAAGTTGGAGAACTTGCACAATTGGTGGCTGACTAAATACTTTTTTTGCCCCACTGTAGATCACTCTGGGCTGCTCCCTGTGTTTTTTGAAGGTTTATAACGGTACTAATCTTATTAGCATGTCTAGCTTTTCTTGTCACTTTATGCTAGCACTTATGTAGCAGACATTTGTTGATGAATTTGTTTTACGTGACAGTTTAACAATAAACTATAGCTGGGAGTGACAAACAACTTGAAGCAAGAACGTTTTGTCTCTTATTTGGTGAATGTTTTGCTTTCTGTTAAACTTCACGGTTTGATTGTGATTGGTGAAATTATGTGCGCAGTGCATGTTGGGTACCAGAGTTCTTTTTCCTCCTACATCGCAGGACCTTGCGATTTGACTATTGCACGTGCACACATTGCAGTGACGATGCTCAAACAGTACATCGTACAGCCGTAATTAATAAGTGGTCTGACATTAACAGTTCATCCATCCATTTTCAACACCGCTTATCATGTTCAGGGTCATGGGGTGCTGGAGCCTATCCCAGCTGACTTTGGGCGAAAGGCGGACTGCACTGTGAACTGGTCGCCAATCAGTCACAGGGCACATATAGGCACGAACAACTATTCACACTCACCTTCACACCCTCACTGAGTGGGAACTGAACCCACGCTGCCTGCACCAAAGTCAGGCGAGTGTACCACTACACCATCAGTGACTTATTAATAGTTAATCTGAAGAAAATTTTGTTTTAAGAAAGTTGTTTTTGTGCTGTCAGTTAAACAGGTGATGAAACGGACATATACTACCTCGAGGCATCATGGGGCTGGGCTGGTTGAGGAGTGTAGCCAGACCGTGGTATATGGCTCCCTGCTTAGCCACCTCCAAAGTCACCACAGATCCCGTCCTGGTCATCAGCTCAGCCGCCCTGGAGAAGGACAGGTACAGACAAATCATACATTGATGGATCAATCACTCATTCGCTTACATTTACAGAGGGAGGAAAAAGTTTGTGAACCCTTTGGAAATTCATAGATTTCTGCATAAATTGGTCATATAATATAATTTAGTTTGTTAATATAATTTAGTTTCATAGAGTTTGAGGAATATATGCCTGAGAATAGTTATATTGCCTGTTTGTATGTGTTTACACAGCATTAGTGTACCAATATTCATTATTTTGAGAGATATAAGTGCCGCGAGTTCGATGCTAATTTCTGTTAGCTCGTCAATGGTGTTTTTCATTTATTGTGTGTTAGCTTTGAGCCAGCGATTTTTGTGAACAAAAATGAAGAAACGAAGTCTGTGATATATTTGAACATTTAATAGGTGTAATACTTTTGTTATGTGTGTTTAGTTTTACAGTGAACTTCAACTGGAGTGTCAATCACCGACTAGCAAGCAACATTCAATTTTACTCCTTGCTATATTCCCAGGAATCTTGCTGAACTGCAACATTTTTGTACAGAGCAATGGTCCAAAATTCATCCTGATCGTTGTGCGCGTTTGATCTGCAGATAGAGGAAACTTTTGGTTGAGGTTATTGCTGCCAAAGGAATTACTTTTTCCTCCCTGTCCTGTCAATGTTTACATGTTATGCTCTATAAAAATATGAAAACATATCATCGTTTGTGTGACATTAGTTTAAGCAGACTGTCTGTTTAATAATGTGATTTAAAAAAAAGATCAGACTACATTTGATGGAATTTAAGAAATGTCAATGGGTTCACATACTTTCTCCTCCCACTGTTTGGAGGATGTCAACAAAGATGACAAATGGCTGGATTTAAGGACTTAAAAGGTTCAGGTATTAATGCTACATTGTAAAAAAATGGGAAGTGGGACACTTTAAAGCCCCAATTGGAACAAATGTAATGGAATGCCACAAAGTCAGAGTTTTCAACCAAATCCATTAACATGGACTTCGGTGAATTTTACTAAACTGTGTTGCTGTGTGAAAGATATCCCAAAGTGGTGCTCAAACTTAACTAATAACTCAACACATGTATCTCAAATACCTGTTCCCACTTAAATTAATGCTATTCCATTAATACGTTCCAGCCTTCCCAAAGAAAAACAACAATATTTTTTTAACATGATTTTAATATAAAATATAGCACTCCATAATATTGTAATTTACAAAACATATAGTAATAACATAATTAAATAAAATTTAAAAAATACAACAGTAAGTGGATCATGATTAATTATTTTCAGCTCCTTCTGGTATGTGCGAGTTGGCCACCATGAGCAGTATATTAGTCATGCAGACACAAAAGAAAGAATATCGTTTTTTGCAGACGACAAAGGATGTGACTGTGAGTATTGTTGTATTTTCTGTCTCCATGTATTGCTGCACCATTTGTGTTCAAACATCCGTTGTTTAAAGCGTTAAAATTGTGTGAAATAATGCGCAATATGTCTCCTTTAAAATTATGTGATGTTTGGACTCGCACAAACAGCATTTTAAAATCGTTCCCAGGCCTGAGCTTGGCGGGATGTGGTCATGTTGCGCCATTTATTTGTCTTTTTCCAGCACCCGCAAAGCATTAACATGGTTTGTGTGTGTGCGCGCGTGCGTGCGTGCGTGTGTGTGGTTGAGGGAGACATTTCCCTCATGGGTGTTACAGGCGTCAGCAAACTTTTGTGAGCGGCTTGTGAATGCTGAGAAGCGCTCAATCACTCAAGACGACAGTGATGTCTTACCTCTCTTGCGACAGGCCCACCAGGCTGCGCCCGTCCACACTCAGCAGCTGGTCGCCGGCTGCCAGACGCCCATCCTACATGGACATAAATAAAGGCTCAGCATATGTATGTGTATGAGTGTGCGCACGTGCATGCACGTGTATTTTTTTCCTCCAATGTTGCTGCGGTACCAACCATGTCGGCGGCTCCTCCTTTGACCACCGATTTGATGTAGATGCCCAGTTTCTCCTGGCCCGCACCCTGCAGGAGGACACAAAATAATTTTTTAGAGGGTCTCTTGAAGTTGGGGTACGCAGATTTATTTTGAATAGGAAGGCAGACTTCTAGGGTCATTCCTTTGCACTTTTCACAGTTATGGTGGCCAATTTTTATTTGATTATCAAATGAAAGTCATTTACAAAGCAAAAGCTGCACCTTGCTCCGGTATAAACAAGTTTTCTTCGATAATAACCACTAAGATGATTTTATTTTTGTTACTATGACTTTTAGTATGCACCCTATATATATATATATATATATATATATATTTGTTTTTTCCTTTTACCTTGAGTTTTTGTATGTAATAAGCACCTATGATTGTTTTACTTAAGTACCCAAGATGTGTTTTTTTTTTTTAGTATGTAATAAGCACCTAACCATGTTTTAATAAGTTTTGATAAGTTTTGACATTTAATAAACAACTAAGATGTTTTTACTATGATTTTTAGTATGTATTGAGTACCTAAGATGCTTTTTAATTTTATGTGTTTTGCTATGTCGTAAGCATTTAAAAAGAAAGACTTTTAACATGTAATAATCACCTAATAAGTTTGAATGACTTTTAGTAATAAGTAATAAGCACCTACAATGCTTTTTTTTTTTTAAATAGCACAGTTTTGGTCCATAAAAAGCAACTAGGATTTTTTCCCCATGCATTTTACTACATAATACGAGGTTTAGCAATTACCCAGGATGCAATACATAACATACCTAAAATGCTGTTTTTATAATGACAGTTCATAAAAAGATGTTTTTCAACTTTGTTATAATATTGAGGGGATCAGTGACTTCCTGCAGCCGGACATTCCTTTGAAAGGGTAAGAAAAAGCGAAAATCTGTTGAAAACAATGATTTTCTTATCTGTAAAAATCACCATCCATTTTTATTTTTTTCATGATACTATTACTTTTATAACTTTTAATATGTCTGCTTATTAAGTAGGCAAGATTTTTTTACGGTGACTTTTATTTCGTAGTATGTTTTTCGACTTCCTTCAGTCCAACAAGACGCAAAAAGTGAAAAACATTTTTTGAAACAATGACCTGCGTTACAAATGTTCGGGATGTATCGTTTCTTGTGTGTGTTCGAGCTATGAATTGCTCTATTCAAATATCAGAATCCCAGGAATGCACAACGTGGAAAGACATTCATCAGCTCTTAACTATCTGACCCACAATGCTCCAACAGTGTGCCTATTTCCTGTGTGTGACACAAGATGGGTCGTTTAAATCATTCTGATGACTTTGGTATGTTCAAGCACAGATGTAAGAGCCTCCCAGCTCTCCAACAAACAAAACCAGAGGAATTCCCACCATAATTGTTGAAAATATTGTCACAGGACATTTCAATAAGCTAAACGGAGGAATGAGCAATTGATTTTTTTGCAAATGAATCACATTTTCAAGTACCGGTATTTCGTAAAAACATGCACATGTACGTGCTAAAATGAATGGACAGTGAACCTGTTACGATTCAAAGCATACAACATCATGTGTCAAGGACTACACTCTCTGCTCACATTCAAGCAAATGCTACAAAACTGATAAAATAAATGGAGCCTAAACATATTGAAAAAGCAACAAAAACTGTTTTAAGGGCAAATAAAGGAAATACAATCCCTCGTTTATCACGGTGGTTACATTCCAGAAAAACCCTGCAACAGACAAAATCTGCGAAATAGCGACCGATTATTTATTGTAATATTTATATACAGTTACAAGTTTTATATATGAAATTCAATTACAATGTGATACATAGGGAGGCGCAGGCATTCTATTTGTCCACTCTAGGTCGCCATGCACACGTTACACAAGCACATGACTTTAAGGTGGGCTCTGCTTGAGTGATTTGAATGTCATACATGCCTTTAGACGGCTAAAGCATTAGGCACTATGCTTCCCGGCAGTGTAGGCAGCGCAAAGCATCATAGAAAGTAGGGCCGGCAGATCCTGTTGCTTCCCAGAATTATTTGCTGGTTGGAGAAAATCAAGCTAAATGTTGCTCTTTACTTGCATTTGTTCCTGTCCATATTGTTATGAGCATGTGCATTAGCATTATTATATGTCGGGCTAGGTTGTCATTTTTTAAATTTTTCCATTAAAAGTTGACTGTGGCTTGTGTGTTAAACAGTAGTATTCCAGTCATGTTCACTGCATCACTAAGCAACTTGGTGACTTACCAAACGTCGGAGTTGAAATTGCTGAGTAAGATTTATTTTTAAGAGGTCATTTGTCCTTATGTGAGTCATTGCTGCCATGTAATAGTAAAATAGCCAATAATGCTAACTGTATCAAAGATGTGCAGGAGAGTAACTAACTGCACTATGCTGATAAAAAACAACAACTATGATGCACTGAATTCGCCACAAGTGAACCGTGATTAGGGTTTGGCCTCAAGAATCGACAAGAAATAAGGTACACATTGGAGCTACCAGGTTTGTAATATATTCCAAGTCGAACAGAGCGCAACGGCCTATTTCAAATTGAAGGCCCACGAGGAAATTACACTTATCAGCTTCCACTTGGTACACCCATGAAATCATTTGGAGTGGCTAAATGCAGATTGATTTGAAGCAGAACAAACAGGCACCATTTTGGCACAAGTGCAACACATTTCTTTGTAAAGCCTCACTATTTGACTGCAAAAGTCCACCACAAGAGTTCATACTGATCATTTGCACCTGTGCCTATTTGCATTGTGTCACGTGTTTAAACAGGAACACATCAGGGCCTGAAGGCTTCTTCTTCTTCTGAACTATTTTCATGCCCCAAGTGGCCTCACCCAGTGCCTTGAATGCAGCGCTAAAAATACAAGTGTTACTTTTAATCTACCACACACACGGGTGAAAATAAAAGACAAATGTGCAAAAGTGCCCGGTGAAGCTGACAGAATGAGATTTGGGGGGATGGTGCAACAACTTATCTTTCACAGGAAATCATACATCCCCCCATTGTTGCTGACCACATGGGGGTACGGGGCAGTCTTTTTCCAAGCTATTGTTCCACTTGTGCAAGCGTTCCTCCAGCCAAAACAACAAACACACAAGCAAAACTTCAAAAAGGCGAACTTTGGGTGCTCTCATTGTTTCGAAACTCAATTGTACAACCAAAACAAGAGTCCTTTCATATTGTGAATGTTTTAACGTGGCTGTGCATGTCTGCGAGCACGTACGCGAGGTGCAACAATCATAGCACACTTTTAAATCTTATTATAATCCAGGGATCCATTTTGCGCATTTAGGTTTTTCAATATTAACATATAAACATTGATTTAATTTACATTCAGCAGTTATCTGATGAAAGGTTTTTGAAAAATGCTGATGTACCTTACTGTTGTGTGGGAAAGACTCCATAATGGACTGATCCAATGGTACAAAAAAATACAGTGGAAGCTGTAACGTCAAACAAAATCCGTTCCTGGGATCTTCGCATATTGTTTCGGCCTCGATTGTGTAACCAACAGAAGAGTCCCTCCGCAATCTGAGTGATTTAACGCGGTAGTGCATGTCTGTGAAGTCAGATGTGATGTGCGACAATCATTACCCGACTTATTAATTTCTCCAGGAAACGAGCAGCCGTTCAGCCAATTCTTTGATTTGACTTTGCAAGCAAAAATTTGAGATACAAGTGCTGTATTGTGGCAGTTAACTCGACTCACTTCTCAACAAGCAGAAGTTAGCAATTATTCAAAAATGAGGCTTTAACCTATTTAATGCCACTCCGTTCAAGTCTACTGTCAAACTAAACATAAAAGAAAGAGTATTACACATTACAACCACATAACTTTGCCGCAAGCTTAATGCTAACACACAATGGGAAACGCAGTAGGCAAATGCTAACAAATAGCATCTATGTGGCAGTGTTGTAACCCTTTAATAAGCAGCATATATCTGAACACAAAACGGTGCAGAAACATAGACACAACAACAACAATACAAGCAGATATTCTTCATAGAAAGTTGTCTTCGTTTGTGTTTGCATGACTGTATTATACTGCCACCCAGTGGCCAAGTCGCACACACCTCAAGGAGCCGCAATGAATGATGATGCAAACTGTTTGATTCTTTACATTCTACTCAATTAAAAAAGACTGGAAATTACCAAAAAATACACTACTACAGAGTGCTGATTTCCTCATTAAAGACACATTACATTTTTTTTTTTTTTTTTTTTTTTTTCTCGGCGAGGCTGGAACGAATCAATAGAATGTACATTCATTTCAATGGGGAAAGATGAGCGTTTTGAGTGACGAGCGTGGTCATAGAACGAAATAAACTTGTATCTCAAGGCACCACTGTATCAGTAACAGAATGGATAGTGCAGGCGGCTGCAAACACATGCTGACCAAGTGCGTGTGTTTGTTTGTACGTGTATGTACACGAGTTTAACCATTAGCCGAGCCTCCCTTAAAGCAAACAGAACAAAGCGACAAACCAGAAGGCTATCAAACCTGCCAGCTACCAACATGTGCAACACCTGCGCTTTATTCAACCTACATACGAAACCCTTCAAACTTCACAATCTCCTTTTAAATGACACTTTTTGCACATTGAAATACGACAAACATACCTGGTCTTTCCTGCCCACTACGGAGAACCACATGTCCTGGGTCCACACTGGTCCAACCACACACACACACACACACCAGCTTGTTAGCGTGCACAGACAAGCTCTGTGACCTTAAAAAGTAGCATTGAAGCACTCCAGTAGTCTAACACCTGAGAAAACAGGAGGCGGCAGGACTAAATTCCAATCTGCAGTCTGAAAAGCTCCCGAGCGGCAGCGAAATTCCTCCGCAAAAGGTGGTGCGAGCTGGGACGCCGGCTAGTCAAACTGAGCACTTGCACTTAGGCGCGCGCAAACACACACACACGCACACAGGGACGCCGGCTAGTCAAACTGAGCACTTGCACTTAGGCGTGCGCAAACACGCACGCATGGACACACACACGCACGCACACACACACGCACGCACACACACACGGTTACATAAGGCAGAGCTCAGCCCCGTTGACTAAGAATTCAAGCTGCTGTTTGACTAAATTCTCCCTAGCTGACAATCCCATCACACACACGCACACAAAGATTAGTTAAAAAATAAACAGAGCAAAAAGGAGGCTACTTCCCGACATCCTTCCTTCCCACACAGGATAGCGGCGGCCATGAGCAGGAAAGAGGCTTTATTTTTATACTTCACCTCACTCACGACACATTGGAGAGACGCAACGGCCTTCATACAATGTTACAGAGAATTTCTACATTACAACCCAGGGATTATTCCTGAAGACAGTGTTTCCCAAACTTATTACACCTATTATTATTATTAACCTTCTGAGTACCACCATTATGACCAACATTAAAATACAGCTGCGTAGCAGGCCACCGAGGAGCAGTGTAATACTGTCATGCACAAGAGTTTCACAACTACCGTATATGACTCAGTAGGCTGCAATAATTTTAGACATTTTTCGCAGAGGATAAAGAATACAGTTGACCCCCGCTGATTTATGTATTGGCATTTGCGAATTCACCCATTTGTGGATTTTTTGGGGAAGCCATCTCCTGTTATTCGCAGAAAACCTTGCTTATTCAAATTTTTTTAGGATTGTTTTTCTCCATGTCAATAATAAGGGAGCGTCAATTATTTGCGGATTTTTGCTAGTCGCGACTGGGCTTGGTCCCTATTCCCATTGAATATACCTGTGTGTATTGTTATATTGTCTGTCTACATGTGGTGCTGCAGCCTTTGTGTTCAAACAGCCACATAAAAAAATATTTGACCACTTTATTTCTTATTCATTTTAATCCTTGGTATCACTTAAGGTATATTACCTGAAGAATCCAATGAACACCATAATACTTTGTCTTATTTGACATGCTTAATTGTATTCCCAGTTATTTTGGTTACTATAAAGAAAACCATGGAAAATGGCTAGATATCAGCTCTTAAATTTAACTTTGCTATTATAAGCTTTTCTTGTTGTCTTTGTCCAAACAAATGTACCTTGTTTTACCAGGCAAAAAAAATAAATAAAACGCTAAAGAAACAAGAGTCGTGTAATATTTTTTTCTGTGAACGTAGATGCTATTTCCCATTACATGTTAGCAATAAACTAGCAGATTTTACGGCAAGATTATGCGGATGTTTTCAATATATTCGGTGAAAGAACATCTGAATGCTGATTTTCACCTCTTGATTTGGTGTTTTTAGTGTTGCATGGGACAGTGCTCCACAGCGGCACTTCAACAAATCCACAAACCATGACCTTCCAGAACCTTCTCTAAATAGAAGCCTAATGAGAAGAGCCTTGTAACTTCAGGAATAAGCCTTATGGATTCAATTATTGCAATTAAGGCATAAATATTTGGTCAAAGAACATCTTGTGTTTTGTGGGAGAGTATTTACACATGTGGACAGTGATCTACAGCAGCACTTCAACAAATCCACTAAACAGAACCTTCCGGCACTCTTCTGTTTAGTCTCTTGCGCTTCTATCAGACTCAACAGTGAAATCAGTCTCCAATCCCGCCACAGCCAACATGCAAGCATTCCGCTTATTTCCGGACTGCTCGCAAGCTCTTTATTATTAAAAAATGTTCCGGAACGGCGGGCGGCTCACGGCGGGGGTCGGGCTTACCTTGGCGGCCACAATGCTGAGGCCCATGCCATTGTGCTTCTTCAGCGTCACAGTCACCACCTCCGGCTCCTTCCTCATTGGCTGAGATGACAGACGCACAGGAAGAAGAGAAAAGAAACGAGTGAGTGACAGAGGTTCCTCCTGGCACCTCAGAGAAAATGTGTGCGTGTCGGCGGGAGGAAGACGGATAAAGAAGGAAGCAATGAAGGAGGAGAACGGCTGGTGGTTACTGGATGGGAGTCAAGAATGGAAACCACACCACAGCTGCATGCACGCACACAAACTGACACACACACACTGGCGCACGTGCACACACGTGCACACACACAAACATGCACACACACTCAATCGCTTGCAAAAACAAACCTAAACACACACACAAATAAACACACATACACACTGGACTCACACACAGGTGCACACATACAAACCTACAAACACGCACACAAACACACTCACAACACGCTGACAAACACGCAGACTCACACACAGGCGCATGCACACACACACATTCACACACAATCGCACACTCATTCAGGTTCACACACAACACACGAATGTGTACACTCGCATACAAACTATCATTAACACACTCACTCACAAACATACACATGCTGTATACTTACAAACATGCACTCACTCACAGTCTCACACACTCGCAAATGTGCACACGCACTTGAACAAACCTCATTTACACACACACATTAGCATTCTTTCATTCAGTCACTCACAGGCACATATGCACATACACTCATGCACACACAAACGTGTCCACTTTTACTCACACAGGCACGCACGCACACACACACAAGCACATCCACACACAGGCACACACACACTCTCACTCACACATACACTGTCACACGCTTGCACAAATGTACAAATACACATACACTCTCTCTGACTCACTCTGTCACAAAAAACACTTGCGCACACACACACACGCCATCTCATACACAAGCACACAGATGTGCAGGGTTGGGTGAGTGGGTGTGGAGGCTGAGTGCTACCAAGGGTTCCCACATCACTAGAGAAAATTCTCTCACAACGGCCGTCCAATACAAACCGGCTGGTGGCACACTTATGGAAAAAAATAGGTCCGCATCCAATTTGTGTGTGTCTGTGCGTGTGTGTATGCACATGTGTGTGTGTTACCACCTCCTTTGTCAGTATTGTGTCATCGTGGGTGGTGACCACAAGGAAGTGACTGCAAGATGACACTTTTTTTTTTCTTGCCTGACATGCGAGTAACAACAGTGTCCATAACACCGTCTAGTTGTTTACTCACTTTCAATCAAATCCGCAGTGGTGACTGTCTACTGACGTAACGCTTTTACGGTCAACATTTCCCGGCCTTTGGCTAAAACCATAATAGCTGCTGAAAGGGATGTTTTTCTGTTTATGTGGTGACTACTTGTGGTAAAGAAATGAAACTCCCACAATGTGACTCAGAGATCCTGCAACACGTACATAACATGTATGTACGGTGCACGTATTATTATTATTTTTTGTCTAGTCGGGTGTGCTACCCTCACATTCTACTGTAGTATCTGTGACTTTTGAGCGTGTATGGCTTTAAAAGGCAGGGCCTGGTCTGGTGAGGGACATAGGAGGCAGCGAATGAGAGTGCAACGTTAGCTGGCTAGTCCTGCTTTGATTGTGTTGTGTGGTGTTTGTTATACAAAGTAATACAAAAAAATTTCATCTTTCACAGAGAGCGTATGACACAGAATTGGGGGTGCAAAGTCCACCTGGAAATTGTTTATATGTGCCCTGCGATTGGCTGGTGACCAGTTCAGGGTGTAACCCGCCTCTCGCCCAAAGATAGCTGGGATAGGCTCCAGCACGCCCGCGACCCTAGTGAGGATAAGCGGTAAAAGAAAATGGATGGATGGATTTACTTTCACTTTGCAGGCCCCCTTCTATCAGAATCCATTTTTTTCCTACTTTTTTATGCATAACGTAGGTCAAAATGAGTTTGTGGCAGGTTTTAAGGTAGACATCTATGCGGTTTGGCAATTGAATGCAATAGCCTTTGAACACCAAAACCACTTAGAAATTTGAAATCGCCGATGGTGAGATGTAGTTTTGGCAATATTCAAGTACCTGCCCACTTTGGGTTCCCTATTAGTGGGCCAACAACCCAACACTCGGTAAACTGTGCTGCACAATTATTTATTCACACTGAATGGGCATTCGCTTAATTTGCACCACATTAATATACTTTTTCCACCTCGGTCCTCTTCAGTAGGTCGTCGGCGTGCTAGCGTCCGGCAAGAGAGCGTGGTGAGCGGCAACGGTGGAGGGGGCGTATAAATAACTTCTGCGATCAAACTCTTGAGAGGGACAGAAGTCCGAACTAGATATCAAAGGACGTCACATTGCTATCTGCCAGACGCCATGATATGGACCAATTAGAACCAAGTTGTTTTCCATATTTAAAATAGAGAAGATAAGTGATCCAATCAGGGCAAATCTCATTTACATGTGGCATAATAATTATAAATTCGACCATCTCAAATGCAAGGCAGAAAAGACCAACCAGAATCACATGAAAAAGCTAACCTGCATTTCTAAGGCAAATTATATTGCACACCCCATAATAGGATATCAAAGATGATCAAAAATAAACTTTAAAAAAAAAAAAAACGATAAAAGGGGACCTTTAACTCTTCCTCTGCCCGGTTGTGTTGAAAGCAATTGTAGTTACTGCAATTCATGTGTGAACGGGTACACAATTGTGCGCAATATGCCACTTTTCTGTGTAAATAGAAGGATAAATGCCTTATCTTTTGTTATAGCAGTGACATGACAATTCTAGTGTAAGTTCTCTGCTACGGAGAGTCTGGGCGTCCCTGCTAAAGCTACTCCCTCCATGACCCGACCTCGGATAAGCGGTAGAAAATGGATGGATGGGTGGGTGGATGGTGTTGCTCATGTCCCACCTATTCCATGTCTGTGTTACTTATACAGAATAACCATGTGGGGAAAAGCTAGGAAATGTTGAATGCAATTCCAGACAGTGTGATAGAGGCTAAATTGTGCAATTAATCCTGTCATGAACATCAAACAAAAATGTCTCGCGAGTCAGCCATCTTGGCAACACTGATGGCTGTGTGAATGTCTATATGTGTGAGTGAGTGATTATGTAGAGTCATGAAATAGGTTTGAACAGGAATAAACGGGCCAATTACAGAGAAGGTGTACGTGCGTTTTATTACTTAAACACACTCTCATTTTGTGACACAAGCTCACTCATGTGCAGTTACTTCAACACGTGTGTTTGTTGCGTCTGTTCAGTAGAAATTATACCTCTTTTGCTGTCAGCCTGTAGCTGGGACCGCACGCACGCACGCACACTATGTCATACCATGTCAGAGTTGTCAACAGCAGAGAAGTGGCTGTCGCAGTCGGCCCCTTCGAAGTGGACCGTCCACGTTCCGGGCGAACGAGGGTGGGGTGTCAGCCGGCAGAAGCCTGTTGGGCAAAATAAAAAAAAAACAACCACATATGGGAAGTTACACAATGTTTCCAATAAAACAAAACAAACATTGGAAATTATTAATAGCAGAACCCTGATTCAACTAATTTGATCTCAATCAAAAAGTTGTTTTTCCGTCAATTAAACCAAAGGTGATCTCAAGAGTCATCACATTGCTGTGATGACTCATTGCTCACATCCACAAGGTGACACATTTGAACCGTGTACAGGGATTATTATATTTCTTATCCATCCATCCATTTTCTGAGTCGCTTATCCTCACAAGGGTCGTGGGAGTGCTGGCGCCTATCCCAGCTATCATCGGGCAGGAGGCGGGGTACACCCTGAACTGGTTTCCACCCAATAGCAGGGCACATACAAACAACCATTCGCACTCACATTCACACCTACGGGCAATTTAGAGTCGTCAATTAACCTACCATGCATATTTTTTTGGGGATGTGGGAGGAAACCGGAGTGCCCGGAGAAAACCCACGCAGGCACGGGGAGAACACGCATGAATCCCAGTCCTCAGAACTGTGAGGCAGACACTCCAACCAGTAGTCCACCGTGCCGCTTATATTTCTTATCTTAGAAAAAATGTAATACGCCCATAAAAACATTTTACCACTAAAACGGAAGATTCTTACTTAAACCACAGTGCTTCTCATGTAAAAGTATATTGCTGTTAAAACGCTGCATTTGCTCACAAAAAGGCTAAATGGACAATGAAAAAGTTTTTTCTTTTAAAACACCATTTATTGATGAAACATATTTCGGGCACAAAACATGACATTTGCCCTAAAATGTAAATTTTTTTACATAGACTAGTTTCTTATGTAATCACTTGTCATATTGTGGTTGACTTTTTGCGGTCTCACTGTATCGCAGATTTTTAAATTGCACGTATATCTATCTAATTGTATATTGCAGATTTTTCCACTACATTGTGAGATTTTGCGGTGATCGGTTTTCCACACGAGCTAATGTTAGTTACTATCATGTAGCAATGATCATGGGCCAGGAGGAAAGAGTGCGTAAAAGACAATGTCCAAACTTTGGGATCATTGCACATCTAAAAGAGACATATTGAACTTTATCTTCTAAGAAAAAACAAAGTTTTAAAGTCAATATGTCTACTTCAGAGCAGAACTACACAACTGCAGGTCTATGGTAAAATAAACATTGTTAGCTAATTTAATAACACCTACCACTGCAAGCTGGAATGAATTGTAATACTTCCACCGGGGGTCAAGGATAGACACAGTTGCAAGTGCACTTTCAATCGCTTTATTGAACAACTGCTATCAAAATAAAACACGCCACAACTGACGCTGAGTCACTCAACTCAGAAACTGGCTAAACGGGTTAGCCAGTTAACAGCCAGCCAACTCCACACTCTCACTTGCTGCCACCCACATCACTCACCTGGCCAGGCCCCGCCTTCTAAAGCCGCACATATTCAAAGTCACTGAAACTACAGTGTAGAATGTGAGGATGGTGGACAGAAAAAATACTTGCACCTTACATGCATATTATTTTGTACTGGTATCATGCATAAAGCTTTACAATACACTGTATATAAATAGGCAGCACGGTGGGCGACTGGTTAGAGCGTCGGCCTCACAGTTCTGAGGACCGGGGTTCAATCACCAGCCCCGCCTGTGTGGAGTTTGCATGTTCTCCCCGTGCCAGCGTGGGTTTTCTCCGGGCACTCCGGTTTCCTCCCACATCCCAAAAACATGCATGAATTGGAGAGTCTAAATTGCCCAGTAGGTGTGAATGTGAGTCTGAATGCTTGTTTGTTTGTACGTGCCCTGCGATTGGCTAGCAACCAGTTCAGGGTGTACCCCGCCTCCTGCCCGATGATAGCTGGGATAGGCTCCAGCACGCCTGCGACCCAAGTGAGGAGAAGCGGCTCAGAAAATGGATGGATGGATGGATGGATGGATGTATATAAATAAATATATGGTCGCTTCTTCACAAATTGTATGTATTACAATGGGTTCTGGAATGTAAACTCCGCATTAATGATGGACTACTTACTGTATTTCATCATTAAAACTGTAGATTAGCTATAGAAAAAAAAGGGGAATGAAAATGTTTCCTTGAAAACACTAAAATACATTTTGCCACTAAAATTGCACGGTAAATTAAGTATTTGTATCATGGTCTGTGTTTTGGTTTGGATTGTGTTTGGTTTTGCTTCATGTTTTTTTGTGTTCCATGTTTTTCATGTCTTGTGTTCTCATTTCGTTATTGTGTCCACCTGTTCTCGTCAACCTTCTACCTTGTGTGGACCAATCAACTGCCTCCAGCCACTCGTGTTTTGTCCAGGTGTTCCTCATTGTCTCGTCAATCTGTTTGTATTTAGTTAGTTCCCTGGTTTCTTTCAGTTCTTCTCGGTTCATTGTATTATGTCAATGTCAAATGTCGAAGTTGTCAGTTATATCACTAGTCATGTCTCGTTTCTAGTTTTCTTTGTTCCCTAGTGTTTCTTTGCTACTTTGCATTTAGATTTTGGACTTTGTCAATTTAGTATTTAGATTTTTTCCACGATCCTTGTTTTCCTTTGTTTTTGGAAATTAAAACATTTTTTGAGACACCTGCATTGCTTCCCTGCACTTGGGTCCTCCACATTCTGCCTTGCCCTCAAAAACCTTCGTTCGTGACAGGCTTCTTTCCAGTTTTAAGTTTACTCAAGGGTTTCTTCGTTAGTTTGTGTTTAGGTTTTAGACTTTGTTCATTTAGTATTGAGATTTTTCCATGATCCTCGTTTTACTTTGTTTTTGGAATTAAATATACTGCGTTGCCTCCCTGGACTTGGGTCCACCATATTTTGCCTTGCCTTCAAAAACCCCCAATGTGACAAAGACATGACTCGTGAAATAACATATTAAAATGACATTGAACTGACAAAAACTGAAAGAAACCAGGGAACTAAATACAAACAGATTGACGAGTGGCTGGAGGGAGCTGATTGGTCGACACAAGGTAGGTTGACGAGAACAGGTGGACACAATAACTAAATGAGCACACAAGACATGGAACACAGGAATAAAATGAAGCAAAACACAGACCATGACAGTATCCCCCCCGCCCAAGGAACGGATCCAAGACGTTCCCCAGAAGGCCAAACAAAGAAAGTCATCAAAACACAGACCATGACAATTTGACCATAAAAACAATATATTTGGTATATATTTGCTTCAAATGTAATCAATTTGAAAACAATATTTGTACAGAAAAAGGCTATAACAAAAAAAATAAATGGAATATTTTGCTACTAAAATGGTAGATTCAGGCCAGTTTCTCTCAGTAAATCCAGCATTTTGTAACCTACATTCTTAACTGTCTTTGGTGTTAGTGTTACATGTCAAAATAAATGAAGCAATGTCAACTGTATAAGTGGTCCTGCTACCTCGCTGCAGCAGCGGGTCAAGGAAGTCTTGCAGGCCATTGGGCATGCTGCGCACCACGTCACACGAGTATCCGTCCTCGGGCAGCAGGAAGGGCAGTTGCAGGTCGGGGTCCTCCTCCAGCTGCACCTCACGGCCATCGCTACGCGCCAGCTCGTCCGCCGTGTTCTCCGCCACTGCCACCACGTGGTCGATCAGCTCCTGGGGAAAAAAATGTGAGTTAAAAGTCCGTCTTTCCATCCTGTTGGCTTGTTTGCCAAAAGCACGGGAATCCGTGCTTGCGTGAGTTGTCTCCAGGTGCGAAGACCTCCTCCCAGATTCCAAAAACCTGCGTCTCGATGTCACAATGTGGACAGAATGATGACGGTAACTGTTTAAATAGCAATTGTAATTCAAACAGGGGAACAAGGTCAAATGAATTTCACCTGTACAGGTTATTAGGGATGGGAATTGAAAAATTTGATTCCTAGGAATCCTTTGTTTTCTTGCCTGACGATACCGCTTCTTGATTCCTCTTAGCGCCCAAGATGGTAACACAAAAACCTGTTTTATGATGTAATTCTTGTGCCTCAATAGTGTAACAGATGGATTGAGTGTAATTCGATTAGTCTTGCCAAGAGAATATAGATATTTTGAATGGTCTTTTTTTCACTGCAAATTAGTATTTTCTTTTAATTATATATTTTATCTATTTAATATTTATTATATATGTATATACATGATGTATATTACTATCAGGGTACAAAATTACCTATATCAGGATAAAAAATATTGTCCATATTTTATTATAATTTCATCCTTCATGATGTATAATGATAATAACATCAATGATATCATATACTGTATCATTTATATTATTTCAGTCCCTCACCCAAAGAGAATCACGACGAGTATCGATAAGGAATTGGATTGACAAGCCATATCAATAATGGAGTCACAATTGCTAAATTCTTATCAATTCCTATCCCTAAGGGTTAAAGTACATTTTCGGCTATGAAGTGTCTGAAATGTCACCCAAAAGCCCAATATTATCCAAAGGTTGTTGTGAGTAGTGTCCATCAATGAATGCTTAGTGGGGAGCTTACGGGCGGAATGTAAGGCTCATCGGGAGCACAGTGGTAGTTGGTCATGAGCGCGTGGAGCTGCAGGGAGTTGAGCTTGAAGCAAGTGCTGTGGATGTTCTGGACGTCTTGCATGGAGTATTTGTCCATGGTCAGCAGGGTGGTGGCCTGGACAAGACGTAGACACAGACACAAACACACACGTCTTAGAACTCTTTGTATTAATACTGCTTCACATCTGTGTTGCATGGAGTACAGCAACTTCTAGGAACTGTTACATGTCACAGTTCCTAAGATCCTAGTGAAAGGATTGGGCAAGGTACGACCCAAATACAGTGGCGCCTTGAGATATGACCCGACTTTCAAGTTTTTCAAGTTGAGCCGATTTTTTTTGCTTTGACTTGCAAACAAAAATTTGAGATATAAGCGTTCTAACGGGCTGTTCGGTCCCTGTACGACCGGAGTCAGAGTTTGGTCCTCATATCCGGCAATAAGTCGGACTCTTTCCCGGTGAGGGTTGGACTCCGCCAAGGCTGCCCTTTGTCACCGATTCTGTTCATAACTTTTATGGACAGAATTTGTAGGCGCAGCCGAGGCGTAGAGGGGGTCCGGTTTGTTGGCCTCAGTATTGCATTTCTGCTTTTTGCAGATGATATGGTTCTGTTGGCTTCATCAAGCCGTGACCTCCAACTCTCACTGGAGCAGTTCACAGCCGAGTGTGAAGCGGCTGGGATGAGAATCAGCACCTCCAAATCTGAGACCGTGGTCCTCAGTCGGAAAAGAGTGGCGTGCCCTCTCCAGGTCGGGGATGAGATCCAGCCCTAAGTGGAGGAGTTCAAGTATCTTGGGGTCTTTTTCACGAGTGAGGGAAGAATGGAACGAGAGATCGACAGGCGGATCGGTGCAGCGTCTGCAGTGATGCAGACTTTGTATCGGTCCGTTGTGGTAAAGAAGGAGCTAAGCTGAAAGGCGAAGCTCTCAATTTACCGGTCGATCTACGTTCCTACCCTCACCTATGGTCACGAGCTGTGGGTCGTGACCAAAAGAACAAGATCCCGGATACAAGCGGCCGAAATAAGTTTCCTCCGCAGGGTGTCCGGGTTCTCCCTTAGAGAAAGGGTGAGAAGCTCGGTCATCCAGGAGGATCTCAGAGTAGAGGCGCTGCTCCTCCACATCAAGAGGAGCCAGATGAGGTGGCTGGGGCATCTGATTCGGATGCCTCCCGGACGCCTCCCTGATGAGGCGTTCCGGGCACGTCCCACCGGGAGGAGACAACAAAACCAACAAAACAATTTTCGTTTTTTGGGGGGAGTGTGGGGGAGGCAGGTAGAGATTGATATTTCCATTCATTTCAGTGGGGAAAGATGAGCTTGGTCACGGAACGAATTCAACTCATATCTCAAGGCAGCACTGATCATCGCCTGCCACCGTTGGGGACCGAGGTTCAAGACCCCGACTAGACCATCCGCCAACATCTCCCGGACTCACGGCTGTGGTGTCCTTGAGCAAGACACTGATACCCCGAAATGCTCCCCGGGCGCTTCAGCTGCCCTCTGCTCCAGTGTGTTCCACTAACATGTGTATGTGTTCACTATGATGGGTAAAATGCAGAGAACAAATTTCGTGTGCATGCATGCATGTTCATGACAATAAAAGGTGATTCTTCTTCTTCTAAATCAGAATCTATTATTTAATCAATAAAATGAACTGTCATACATATTTTACATACACTAGCTTTTTAGTACATCTACAGTGCAAATAAGATGGCCCTTGTATCAATTTTAAAATTGAAATGTGGCCCCTTGGGCTCAAAAGTTGCCTCCCCTTCCTGCTTTCCTTTCCTGTAGGTCATTTGCACCCTCCTACCTGCACAATGCGACTCAGGTGGCAGTCGGCGGCCAGTTCCAGGCCCTGCTTCTCGGCCCAAGCCTCAATGTGGCTGAGCTGCTGGCGCAGGATGGCGCCCCAGTAGTGGCAGCATAGGCCCGACTCGCTGTCCGTCACCAGCTTGTTGAAGAGCCACATGTTGATGAAGTGGAAGAGCTGCGAGAAGAGCTGGATGGTCAGCGCCGCGTTGACGCGACACCGCCGCAGCAGCGACATGGCGCCCGTCAACGTATGCAGGACGTCCTCTGCGGAAAAAGGTGAAGGGGGACGCCAGTTATTACCCTACACAATTACTCTACGAAAAGTATCGAAATTATATATTTGGCCACGAAACGCAAATGAAGATGTTATATTTTGCAATGTTTTAAGCGCAAAATGCTGTATTTTCCCCCCAAATCGCAATACATTGTTAAAAAAAAATTATATTTAGTGACAAAGTGCAATAAATGGGTAAAAGTAAAAAAAAAAAAAAAAAATGTGTTGTTTTTTTTTGTCAGTTACCTATCTTGGGTCTCTGGGGATTGTGTTCCTCTGGGTCATCTAGGAAGGCAGCCATGTAGTTGTTGAGGTCGGCCTGCAGGCAATGGACCAGGTACCTGTGAGCACACACCACACACATTTCCTTACAATTAAATGCTTTTTGTTGACCTGTGGATAGATCGCATGGAGCATTTAAGTCAACACTGACTTGAAGGCCATCTGGACGAGGTGGGCGAGGACATCCTGGGCGTCCAGCGTGACGCGGCTTAAGTCACGATCCTGCTTGATGAAGTTAAGCAGCTCCGAGGCATTGGCCATCCAAAAGGCTAGCGCACCCGCAATGTTCTTCTGCTTCTGTAAAATCACAAACACACAGAAAACACAAAACTGTTAAGCTGGTTCCATCCACGTCGGTTGTGAGGCGTTAGAAGTCTGTTGGTTTCAGTAGCAGCCAAGAGCAAGTTGTTACTTGAGGGATAGACTCATGCCCAGCACACTCTGCCCCCCCCCCCCCACCCACCCTCCACCATGAGGATTGGTCATTAACGTCAGCCAATCAATCCATTGAGAAATCAGCAGTGACAATAATGACCAGTATTCAAGTCAAGACCACATATCAAGTCACCAGACATCAGCCCCCTCCTCACACTCACAAGAACTTTTATCAGTGCTCATCACCACCCTGTGACCATGCAGACAATTGTCTGTAATTTCTTCAGGGGCAATGATGTCACCTAAACTAGATTAGATTGTCTGTGGATGAAAGCCCACTTTATGACACGAGACTAGGACTGCACCTATTGAATATTTTTAGAATCGATTATTCTCGTGATGAGCCCATCGATTACTCTGATAATCGAAACAAAATCGATTTTACATTATTAAACAACAATACAACACAAATTTAGATGCGAGTTGCAGGTATCATTTTGTACACTTAGGTTCACCATCCTCACGTTATACACTGTAGTATCTGTGACTTTGAATGTGTGTGGCTTTAAAAAGCGGGGCCTGGCCTGGTGGGTGAGGTGGAAGTCAGCGAATGAGTGTTGAGCTGGCTGTTGTGAAATCAGGTTAGAGGCTGGCTGTATAACTGGCTAACTGTTAGACAATCTGTGTGTTGAGTCTATCCTTGACAATCTGTGGGACATTACAATAAGTTCTAACTCACGTGGTGGGCTATATTAAACTAGCTATCGATTTTTATGTCACCAGTCATAGACATGGAGTTGTGTAAACCAGTTCTGCTTTGTCCTAGACTGATTGCTCTTTGTTATCTCCCCCCCCCCCCCCAAGTGTGAAATGATCCCTAATTTTGGAGATTCTTTGTGTTTTACACGATTTTTCCTCCTGGCTCAGCACCATCACACCAACTTATGTCTACGTGAGTCTGCAGTAATGTGTGGAAAAATTATCACTGAAAAGCTTCAGAGGCAAACATTTAGCTTGGACTTTTTTGTGTAATTGAATTAAATTATTCAAGTTGTTTAATCATCACAGCCCTACATGAGGCCGTTAAATGTGTTTATATAAACAACGAATGGAAATGTCTCATAACGTCTTTTTAACAAGCTCAGTGAACCCTTGCCTATTAGCGGTTCGCTCGTCACAAATGAATCTGTTAAAAGCTTTTCTGTGGAACTTATCCTCAGCTACATAAGGTATTCGCAGCCATCCAAAAAATTACTACATTTTTTAATAAACCTGTAACAAAACAAAATGTGTGTGTGTGGGGTGGGGGAGTAAAGCACTGGAAATCCTTTCCAGGTGCAATATAACTTTATTAACCAAGTGTTTATTTATTTATTTTTGCATTCTGATGAAGAAATTGAGGAGGAAAGGGCTTGGTATCTGAGGAGCTGAATGGTTAACAAAATCCACCAATCGGAGCGGGCACTCGTATATCCCTGCCGATCTGGGGGGGGGGGGGAGTAAAACAAACCAAAAACAGAAGACAAATTACTGTTCGGAGCAGCCTGGGGTTGTTAAGGAGCCAAGTGCATCCAAAATGGAAAGTTAACAAAAGGAGTATGTGAACAACAGACAGATGAAGCATTAAAGAGGTGAGAAGAGAGCAGAGTCTTTCATACACAAGTGTCACGTGACGACAGAATACGGATGCAACGACTGCACAGGGAGGAGGATTTTGCTTTCAACTCGTCGGCTCTGGATTCTTTTTGTTTGGGTGGCATGCAGGCAGGTCCCGGAAGCTGAATGGAATCATTAGTCTGGGGTGACTTTTAGTTTTCCAGCTCTGAAAGGCTGCATTATCGTCTTATACAGTGGTACCGGGACTTAGGAGTTCAATTTGTACGATTTGTTGGGTATCCTTAATAAAGAAAATAGCATGTAGCACTCATATAAAAATATAATAACAAAGAATAGAAAGTAAGCAATTTGATTTACAAACTGTAACTACTGGACATACTGTGGTATTTGTGTGTTGGATAAGTGCCTTTAAGGGATGTGGCTGAATGAGTGAAGAGCTGGAGAAGGTTAGTCTATGTGTGAATTTCTGGGTGTGAGTTATGGCCTACAGCAACTCCTTGCGAGTGTTTTCATTTTGTATTTGTGTGTTTGACTGCTTGCCCCATAATAAACGTCTGAAAGTGTATTGGTGACTGTGGCTCCTTGCTCACATGCCAGTTGCATAACAGTACTAGTACCAACAGGACTCACTAATCTATTTTAGAGGGAGAGGAAGAGAGCGAGCGAGAGAGAGAGAGAGAGAGAGAGAGAGAGAGAGAATAAATCTGGACAGCTCATAACAGAGAAAAGGCACTCGTAAGTGAAGGTACCACTTTTTGTTTTAACATTTCTGTTAGAAATAGCAGGGGAAAAAGCAGCAGCAGCAACGACAACATCCAATGGGGTGGGGGCTGGTCAAATAAGCATGAGAAGGACAGAAAGAAAGAATAAGCAAGAAGAGGTTGAGAAAGCTGTCTAGGTTGGGCAACCACTAAGCTTATTTAGCATATTTATTATTGTAAAGATTGGCCCAAAATATCAATATTTTTAAGGGTTTACGTGAGATATTCAGCCAAACTAAAGCAATTTAATATTAATATTTTCTTTCCGAAATGCTGAGAAAGACCAAGAACCTGGTGCCTCATGTACAAAGACTTGCGTGGATTTCCTCCTAAAACATGGCGTATGCTCAAATCCAGAAAATGTCGTACGTACAAAAATATTCAGATATATGAAACGCTGCGTACTCATGAATCCAAGCACATTTCCTTCATACATTCCAGTCAACGTGGAAATGAGCGCACATGTTGGAGAAGCTGACTCCTCCCTGTCCACGCCCATATTTGAATATGCAAGTCATATTTAAATGAACCCTGCACCTGAGATGCCGATCTCTGCATGATCAGAAAAAAAGGAAAATGAACAAGGTAATGAAGAAAAATAATTTTTCTGAATGTGAAGTTGCTCAATGAAGTGGAGGCAGGCAAGAAAAATCCTCTTTGGCACGCTGTCCTACGGCATTAACAACACGCAAAAGAGGAGCGAATGGGACAGCGCGTGTGCGGCTGACAATGCTGTGGAGACAGAATAGCGCGCACACGCTGAACTAAAAAAATAAGTGGTCAGACATTAAAGTGGCTGTGAAGCGGAGGACAGCTGCCCACCGCCAAAGTGTGGCCAAAAAAAGGCGGAAGAACCGGCGCAGAGGGCCTCAACCGTTCGAGGAGAGAATCGCTGCGATCATGGGTGATGCTGCTCTCTCAGGAGTGATGGGAGGACGTGGCTGACTATGATCACCCCACAAGGTTAACGCCATGTATTTTTTAGAACTCATAACAAATGTGTTCATACAGTAACCTACACTCAGCCCTGTGAGATAAAGGTTCATGCGTAAATGTATGTGTGGTGTTTGTAATAAATCTTTTGAATTCAAATATAAGCACATCAGCATATCAAAGAAGATATCAAAAACTTTGGACTCCTTTTTGATTACTCAATTTATTATTTTAATACACAGGAGAGGACACGAACACTGACAAAAAAAATTTTTTTTTTAGGAGAAGAGGGGTAAATTATGTCAATTTAAACACATTTTAATCATGTGCAACCGATGTACATGTTCAAAGTCAATTCAAAGGACTCTTTTTTTCAGTGCATGTGCTGGAGTCACGAAGCGATTTGTGTGGGCAATATGCGGCAAAAATTATTGCCTTGATCAATTACTAGGTGTCCTCAAATATATCAGTGGTACATTAAATACAATGGTTAACAAATTAATTCTCAGTCCTTGCCCCAATTGCATTGTTGAAATCAAATGTTGCCGGGCATGAATTGTTCATCAGTGCTAATTATTCATGTCTCTCTGGTGTGCAGATTTATGAGAACAGTTTCCCAGCATCACCTCTAAGTGTCGCCAAAGCACCAAAAGCTGCAGAAACGTGCGTACGCTAGCCATGCAGTTGGCGTGTGGCACCGCACATTTCCACGGTCATGTCACTCTTGATACATCTGAACTTCGGCGTGAAAAAGAACAGGCGCCACGTTTTTGTGCGTACGCACCTTTTGTACATGAGGCCCCTGATCTTCTATGATCGCAAATATTGATCACTAAATTTTGTGTTCACACTAACAGACTGTGTGTGCTTTTGGTGGAGGGTTTTGTGCTTTAAGTAGCACTGAAGTTTGAAATGACATAATTGTAACATATTAAAGTTACAGAAAATAAATGTATCGCTCTGATAACTTTGGTAAAGCCAGCAACTGCATAGAAGCCATGTTTTGGTTGATTTAAGTCATCCCAAGCTCCTATCCTATAAAACATTTCATTTAAAACTCGGCACAGCACACTCGGATGTCTGCAGGAGAGGCCAGCGCCAAGTGTCACAGTGCGCTGAAAAGAGTTTTGTCATAGATCATATGGCATGACTTGTTCTTGTGACTGGCATGCTTGGTTTGTTTATTAGTTTGCAGCTGCCTTTCAGACGCACTATTTAAAACCGCACAAATCAACCAGCGTAATTCATCTCAGGTTTGATAAATCACATTCACACATAACCTTGGATAATGAGCCACATTCTGCCTCACCAAGGCTTTTCATCCGATCACAGGTAGTAGATGCCAACATTTCGGACTCCAGAAATCATCATGAAAACTATGGAAATTGTTCTTGTGTTTATTTTGCGTACTAATTATTCTGTATTTGCGACACATTATAGTTAAGAGTTATTTGTCATTTACTCTGTAATTTGTCGTTATGAGGGTTTAAATGATCATTTTAATTTAATTGAAGAACATTTGAAATAGCCCGCCCTGGGAGAAATAGATAGAAATTGAGAGAGAAAAAGCAAGAGTCTCATGATATGCTATCCTACCTGATCCCCTTCAGGACTTTCCTGCATGGACGGAGGAACGGAGGAGGACGAGGAGGAGGAGGAAGGACACGTTCACAGACAGGGAGAGAACACGTCAACAGCTACACTATGGTAACACACGCACAGACAAACACACACCTAACACACACATATGGTCATGGTTCAAATGACAAGTCTGTCCTTTGTCACATTCAAAGATGACAAGCATCAACTTGTTCAAACTCCTCACCACCGTAGAAACCACTTTAAGCGTCCATCTACTTTCTACAGCGCTTGTTAGTCTAAGGGTTTAGCTGCCATTGGCTGGCGACCAGTCCAGCGTGTACTCCGCCTCTGACGCAAAAGTCAGCTCGGATAGAGTGTAGCTGTAGAAAATGGATGGATGTTTCAACTCACTATCGCCAACCATCCATCTTTGCTAGCGCTTATCCTCATTACAGGATACAATTCATGTTTATCAAACTCATAGGAGCTTTCAATGAAAATGTCAAGGAAACATTTTGTCATATTTATGCATGTCAGTGTAAAAAGAAGCTACACAAGTAAATGCATATGAAACTGTTTGACTTTCTTTGATCGAGTGAGGAGCATGCTTCTTGACCTGCGCCGTATCATCACTTTCGTCCAAATATGGTCAATTTTATATTTTCTTCACAAGTCAACACCATGGATCTCTCCCCACGTCATCTGTTAATTTGAAACATTATTAACCAATTTAAACTGTTAAAATAGCTTAACAAATCTAATAACTCTCGTACACTCTACTGTCTGAGAAGTCTTGGACAACCCGGCCCCTTCCCTCACTCTGTAGGAGCCATGGGGTATTATGTCACCTCAAGATTTAAAATATGGAAATAGTAAAATGGTTAAATACATTTGAGTAAGCCGGTTTTGTTAAAAATGGATTGCTGTCATGGTTCAGTCCAGAATGGTCAGCCACAAAGGAAAGGGTGAAGATCCATTTCCGGCTCTTAAACTTTTTAGTCATCACTCAAGGCTCTAAGACCTCTGCAAAAGAGTTTGGGAAGATGATGTAATCACACTCATTTGCTTTTTGTCTGGTTGGTGTCAGTGCAGACTTTGATGTGGATAGATAGCGACGTGTCCTCCCATTTTAATCAATGACAGCTTAATAAATTAACAAATCATCAATTGCACATGATTTTAAGGTGGTGGTGTATTTATGTTTGTGCATAACAATATATGACAGCAATTTAAGGTATCTAATTTTCCTCACTGGATGAATAAAGTGTCTATCCATCCATCCAAACATAATACCAACATTAGCAGTGCAGTTTTTGGTAACTCATGTAAGACAGCTTCATTTTGGACATGCGAGGATTTCGCCCAACAGCGAAGATATATGAAGTGTCTTGCGATAACTTCTGTTGTCAATTTTCACCATAGAAATAAAACTGAATTGACCTGAGCTGAACCTCAATAAATAGATGAATTAACATCAGTGTGCTTTGCCAGTGTAAACGTGCTCTTGGTTATGATACATAAAATAAGCCATAAACTCTCCATACACGCATTTGTGCATTAGCTTTTTCACGAGCGGCTAGCACTGCCGAGCGCAGGACAGGTGCACAAACAACAACTGGCAACACAGAGCTGAAGCATGGAGAGACAGACAACTAAATGAGCGTTTGCCACACGCAAACTTACAACAGAAAAGTGACACACAAATGGACCGGATGCAGAAAAGAAAAGAATGACAAGCACTCACCTGGATGACGCCCTCCATCATGCTCACCATCTTATTGACGATGGCGATGACTTTGTGCGTCCGCTCCGAGGGCGAAATGTCGGGCCGGTAGGTGGGCGACAGCACGTAGCGGCACGTCATGTACAGAACATACGTGGGGGACAGCTTGAAGTGCACCGTCGAGCTGTTGGTGTAGTTGATAATGGCCGACAGGAACGTGTCTTCGGCTGCGCACAAAGTCGAAATACGGTAAATACCCGCTAGCAAACGCAGTGGGTGTTACCTCCACGAAGAAGGTAATAGTTTGTGTTAGGTATGGGTAATTAATCAATTTAGTCAGGACGCTTTTTTATCATTTTTGTTTAGCTGATTTCGCAGTTCAAAGCAGTTCCCTGCTGACCATGGGGCCTGCTGTGGGGTTTTTCCGCTGCCTGGTCTGGGGGCATGTCCACCTCCTGTACTCTGGGGTGGGTATTGGGTGCTGGGTGGGATGGGCGCAGATTCCGGGGGGCGGTACTGCGGGGCTGGGTTTGGCGGTCCTCTCTCCCCGTGGTTGTCCCGCCGGATGGGCCCAGCCTGCAGGAGCCATGCCTCTTAAATCACTCACTAAGCACAACCTCACACCATTCACTGTAAATATTTTTTCACTCGGGGGTGGCGTTGGGCCCCTGCGGCCTGTGGGTGGCCAGTTTTGGGGTGCCTCGGTGGGGCCGGTGGACCGCCTTGGGTCCCTCAGTGTGGGTGGTGTCCCGCTGCCCCCGGGTGGGCTCCTGGGCCCGAACCGCCTCTCATTTGGGTGGGGTGGGGTCCTGAGCCCCCGCAGTGCAGGGATAGGAATTACAGGACACTTCTGAAGGTTATTGTGCATGCGAGACGGTGTCAATTCACTTGCATGTGTCTGCAGACACACTTATTCACTTGGTGTGGGGCCACTCACTCATTGCGATAAATAACTCATAACGATGCAAACTTCCTGGGTATCCTCTCACTTGCACTGTTTCTATAGATATTTAGAATTTACATAGCCACTCCCACCACAATTCAGTTGTACAGCCGGATTCATTGCGTCTGTCCCGGATGCTTCCCCTCCTGTCCTTGTCCTTTCCTAATCTTTCTTATAGCTATTGTCCTGTCTTTTGTTGTCTTCTCTTCCTATATTATTTAGTTATCTGTTCACTGACTCTCCCTTTTTTTTCTGCCACTCCCCTTTAAAACATTGTTCTGTCCCACTGAAATTTTCGATAAATATCCATCAGAACATAAAGAACAATCGTGGCAGCTTAAAAACTGTGGCACATTAAAAACTGTTCTGGCATAAAAGGGAATCAGGTCCTCCTTTCTGTTTGACCTAACAACCAAAAAGGACAACGAAGTAAATAAATAAATTCCCTGTCATCATACAGCGCCTGTATCTCAAATTATTGCTCGTAAGTCAAAGCAAAAGAATCGTCCGAATGACGGCCCGATCTAAAAAAAAAAAAAAAAAAAAAAAAAAAAAAAAAAAGTTGTAAATAGGGTAACTCGTATCTCAAAGCAAATTGTATTAACAAGAGGAAAGACTTACTATAATTATACATTGTCTATAAAGACAAAATATTTATTTATTTTATTTATGTGGAAGCTGATGCAAGTTAATGTGTCAAAAAAAAGCTTATTTGTTATCGGGGGAATAAAGGAAATCCTAGAGTAAAAAATAGGAATAGAAAAAAAATTCTTATTTTAAATGCAATTCGCGTTTTCTATAAGCGAAGGGGAAAAACGGGGGGGGGGGATGTATCTAACATTTTCTTTTAAGGCCATAATGCAGAGCCCAATTTGCATCCAGTTAAAGTTTTGACTCACAATTTTCTCTGAACTCGATGCTGGCTGGCAGAGTCAACTCGGGCCGGTCGGCCGAGCCGTCCTGAGTCCGGCTGTCCTGCACCTCGCTTCGGATCATGGGCTTCACCATACCGCGCTCCATCTCCAGCTTCCCTGAGCTCTGCACACACACAGGAGTGCTTTTCTGCTTGCTTTTGTGCAAATTTAAAGGCCATGTTCCCGTATACAAACTGCGTGTGTGTGTGTGTGTGTGTGTGTGTGTGTGTGTGTGTGTGTGCGTTACCTTGCTGGTGGGCATGGCGGCCCCGCTGTGGATGTCCCCCTGAAGATCAAAGGTGGTTTCGGGAACGCTGCTGCAGCACAGACACACAAAAGTACCCCGTGAGGGTTGAGGACATCTCATTGAGACTACCTTAGAGTACACACAAACACACAGTACAGTACAGGACACACACAAAAAAGGTACACTAAATGGTACACACTCATGGTACAGTACTCTGTACACACACAAACGCACACGCACACACTGTAGATCACACACACCGTCACCTTGGATGAATGAATGTGGTTGGATGTGGGTGGATGTTTGAAGGTGGTGGTGGTGTTCGGAGGGGCCGTATGCGCGGAAAGGCAGCCACGCTTCCGTCAGACTGCCCCAGGGGCAGCTGTGGCTACACACATAGCTTACCACCACTAGGTACGACTGTGGAGTGAATGAATAATGTATGCAATTTTAAAGCCTCTTTTGAGTGTCTATAAAATACTAACAATATAACAACAATAATATAACTGTAATGCATTATTATCATTACACACACCCCCAAATGCCCACCCCTACACACACACACGAGCACACACCTACACACACGAGCACACATACGCAAGCACACACGCGCGCACACACACACACACACACACACACGCACGCACAAACAATCCACCCACTCACTAACACGGACTCAATGTTTTAGGTTTGTGTTGGCCAGAAGATGCCAGTGTGAGGCCACATTGTCAAACATGACTTCCAGCTGTCAAAGGTTTTAAGTGTGGGACACACACAAAAAAACTGAAACATGTAGTGTTTAAAGTGATCACTACTCAAGTCAATCACTACTCTTTCACAAATAATACGGAGTAAAACAAGACGCACTTGTTAGCATGACAAAAGTCATCCGAACTCACAGACGTCGCGATCAATATTCACCTACTAATTCTGTCAATTCCCTCTTTTCTACAATGTTCCCATTACATGTGAATTGACAAACATGTTCACACTCACAAGCTCCTTGGTGGAAGTAATGAAAACAAGAAGAAGAAAACTTAGCAACTTTACCCCACACTGTGGAAACTTCTTTCAATCATCAGTAATTCCCATTGCAGTGAAATCTGAAGATTTTTGTTGCTTTTTCATTCACGTTCCCTTGCTCTCGTTCTTATCGGCCACGATTGTGTGGTAACCGAAAAGAAGGAGAAAAAGGAGGAAGAGGAGGAGGCCCCACCCTGCACCATGTTGATGAGATTAGAGGGCCCGAGCAACCTTTGCTCTTCCTCTCCTCTAATTTCCTCTGATCCGTCGCTACCTTCATCTCAAACCTCATCATCATCTTTCCCCTCACAGATGGCGAGCATCTCTCACCACGACTCAGTCTAGAGCCAGAACCAGACCCGTTGCTGCCATCACAATTCAAACCAGATCCAAAAACCGGAACACTGACTCCGATTGAAATGACACTCAACAAAATATTAATGCAACACTTTTATTTTTGCTCTAAACTCAAAAGTTTTTCTTGACCGAAATCTGAGGCGGTGCAGAGTGTAAGAGTATGCCCTGCAACCTGAGGATCGCTGGTTCATATGCCCACGTGCGCATGTCGTCGTTGTGTCCGTGGGCAAGACACTTAATCCATATTGCCTATGAATGAATGTGGCTGAATGTTCGGCGGTGGTCATAGGGACCGTAGGCACAGAATGTCAGCCACGCTTCCGTCAGACTGCCCCAAGGCAGCTGTGGCTACACAAGTAGCTTACCACCACCAAGGTGTGACTGAGGAGTGAATGAATAATGTGTGCAACTGCCAAGTATATACAGTCCCAGTATTGGAATGGCAATATCAATTCCTTTGTTTTTGTTGTATACTGGAGACATTTGGGTTTCAGATCAAAAGATGAATGATACAAAAGTTCAGAATTCCAGTTTTTATTTCATGGTATTTACATCCAGGTATGTTAAATAACTCAGGACAGAGCACCTTTTGTTTGAACCCACCCACTTTTCAAGTGAGCGAAAATATCGGAACGTGACTGATGGGTGTTTCTAGGTGCTCAGGTGATGCCGTTTTTATTTATTAGATTAGATAGTGCTTGTTTTTGGCTTTGGGTTTCACCTGTGAAAACTGTATTTGCTGTTAAGCAAACATGAAGACCAGAGAGTTGTCTATGGGAGGAAAGCAAACCATTTTGAAGCTGAGAGAAGAGAGAAAACAATCAGAGCTATTGCTCAAACATTGGGCATAGCCAATACAACAATTTGGACTGTTCCGAAAAAGAAAGAAACTACTTGTGTACCGAGCAAGACATCGAACAGGTCGGTCAAGGGTATCAACAGCAGTTGATGACAGAAACATTGTGAGAGCTGTGAAGAAACACTCAAAGACAACAGTCAGTGACATCACTGCCAACCTCCACAGGGCAGGGGTGAAGACATCACAATCCAGTGTTCGAAGAAGACTTCGAGAGATGAAATATAAAGGCCATACCACAAGATGCAAACCACTCATCAGCAAAAAGAATCAGTAGGCCAGATCGGATTTTGCAAAGTACAGAGAGGAGCCACAAAGGTTTTGGAACAAAGTTTAATGGACTGGTGAGACAAAGATTAACCACTACCAAAGTGATGGAAAGGCCAAAGCATGGAGAAAGAAAGGATCTGCTTATGATCCAAAACACACAAGCTCACCTGTGAAGCATGGTGGAGGTAATGTCATGGCTTGGGCTTGCATGGCTGCTTTTGGAAAGGGCTGACTAGTCTTTATTGATGATGTAACTCATAATGGGAGCAGCAGAATTAATTTTGAAGTCTACAAAACCATTTTGTCTGGCAATTTAAAGAAAAATTCATCAAAAACTAATCTGGAGAAGCTTCATCATGCAACAAGACAATGACCCCAAACACACTAACAACACAACAAAGGACTTCATCAGGGGTAAAAAGTGGAAGGTCTTAGAATGGCTAAGTCAATCACCGGACCTTAACCGAATAGAGCATGCATTTTACCTCCTGAAGAGGAGACTGAAGGGAAAACCCCCCAGAAACAAACAAGAACTGAAAGAGGCTGCAGCAAAGGCCTGGAAAAGTATTTCAAATGAAGAATGCAACAGTCTGGTGAAGTCAATGGGTCGCAGGCTTGATGCATTTATTGCAAGTAAGGGTTCCATCTATCCATTCTCAACACCGCTTATCCTGTTCAGGGTCGCGGGGTACTGGAGCCTATCCCAGCTGACTTTGGGCGAAAGGCGGACGACACCCTGAACTAGGCGCCAGTCAGTCGCAGGGCGCATATAGACACAGACAACAATTCGCAATCACATTCACACTGAGTGGGAACTTAACCCACACTGCCCGCACCAAAGCCAGGAGAGTGTACCACTACACTGTCAGTGACTCAAGTAAGGGTTATGCCATTAACTGTTAAACGTTATTCACTTTAAGTGTATTTAATAATGTCTGTTCCAATACTTTTGCTCACTTGAAAAGTGGGTGTCTTCCAACAAAAGGTGCTCTGTCCTGAATTGTTTAACACATCTAGATGTAAATAAGAAATAAAAGTTGGAATTCTGAACTTTTGTCTCATATTACCTTTTTGATCTGAAACCCAAATGTCTTTTCTTATAAAACAGAAACAAAGGACTTGACCTTGCCGTTCCAATACTGTTGGAGGTGAGTAACTATATAAGTGGTGGTATGATTATTATTATTATTAGAAGTAGTACTGAAACCAGAACTCTGAGTAGAACTAGAACCAACACTGACTAGAACTTGTACTAGAATCAGACTCTGCCTAGACTAGTACCAGGAATCTTCCTATATCGAGAAACTTAACCATAACCCTGTGACTACAACTAGTACTAGAATCAGACTTTTCCTCACCCAGATTTGTGCCTGGTGCGCATCATGGCAGCCGGCTCCCTCTTGGCACCCTGGTCGTAGAGTGGGTCGACGAATTTGAAGACATGCGCTGATCCGAACTGGAGCGTGGCCCCCGAGCGCAGCACGGCCGTCTCACTGATGCGCTGGCCGTCCACGAAGGTGTCGGCATCGGGCCCGTGTGGCGTCACCGTCACCAGGCCCTCGCTGTGCGTCAGGTTGCAGTGGTGAGGGAGCACGCCCGGGCCCAGAAGCTGATGGCACACGGAACCGTCAGAACAATCCAAATGAAAAGTGGAGTATGGACTTGCATCTTTTGTACCTGGATGGCCCCGTCCTCTGTGCAGTCCGAGCCCACCTCTGTGATGCTGCGTTGGAGGCGGTACAGCTTGGGTTTGTCCCGCGAGTCGGACCCATCTGCAATGCAAGGAGGCACTTAAGTACAGGTACATCTTAAAAAAAAAAAAAAAAAAAAAAAAAAAATACAAAATTAATCATGAAAACGTTCAGTACTAAATGTCACTTATTTCATAAAGTGCAGGGTCCGACATCAATGTTGGCCCGATGGCCCCGGGCCATTATGACAGTGTGTTAGGCCAAGACGTACCTTACAGATACTGGCCAAACCAGGCCAGTACAAATTTCATTAATAAATATGATGAAATCAATATATTCTTGCTCCCCCCCCCCCCCCCCATTTAGTTTGCGTTGTATCCACTTAAAACGACCAAGCCATTTTACCGCACTGAGCACTGTGCATGTCAGGTTAATCTTCGATCATCGGCCATTCTGCAACTTTTCTAGTATTAGTGGTTGGGATGTCAAATGTTAAACATTCAATGAGACTTTATACCGGCCAGAAAAAAACAATACCTGCGAAACATACAGAAATTATATTTTCTTAAAGGCTTAAATATTGCAGTATGAAGATACTCAATATGAAATAATCATATTATATCATGAATATACGGGGCCAGTACCAGTTCCATCAAATAATTACATTACAAAAACAAAACAATGAAAATGATTTAATGTGGAAAATAAGTAGAATTCGGCCTTCTGAAACACATTTTCCTATGCATTTAATAAATCTGCTTTTTTTTTTTAATTATTTTCCTTTTTGAATAGATCTACTTATATTAATAATTTTTTTTCTACGATATTCTAATTAATTGAGATGCACCCATATACTTGAAGCCTAGTATTTCATACCAATGCACATTAACATGGACTGCACACTTTTCAAATAAACCATTACAATAATCTAAATTCGTGGTTGAAGGGTCTGATGAGCCATTACTGATGGTTATTCAAACATGAACTTAGTACAGGCAAAAGGAAGTACAGTGAGGAGAAAGGAAAAGTTGACTTCTTTGGGGAAGAAAAAAACAGAGGTTTTTCTGATACCCATTCATTTGCTCAGGGAGCTGCATCTAAAAATAATGCGAAAATGAGGACAAGAAAAGCGTTTAACAATTTAACACCTTCCATCACCATAACAACACCATATCTTTTAATGGCTTGAATTTCTGCCATTTTCATTCCCAGCACTATTTACTTTGGTTTTGTTGTAATCTTTACATTTAAATGACAATTTTGCTACATCCAGACATTGATAACACACAAAGAAGGGTGTGAGATGTACTTTTTACCTTCATGATGCCGATAGGAGTAGTAGGCATAGTGATTCCCTCGCCCTATTGCAGGCAGGCACAGGAAGTAGAAGACATGCACAAGGACCCCAGTGCACGTACGCGCGCACAAGCGCGCACAAGCACACACACACACACACACACACACACACACAAAGGGGCAGTGCCACACCATGCCACGAGAAAGCGGGGAAAAAAAGACACATAGCAAAGGGTGAAAATGCAGCATGATCTCGTTAGGCAATTAACCAACAAGAGGAGCACCTGTTATTATTGTGTCCCCCACTTGGGGTGTTAATGTGTTAGTGTTAAGTGCGTAGATGGGGAGAAGGCACAAGAGAGAAGGGGAAGCAGGGTCAGGAGCATGAAACAAGGTTGTTAGGCAAAGTGAAGTTCAGTTCATTTATTAGTGGGGTTTTTTTCTGGAGTGTATGTCAAGGAGGAGACTGCAACTTACCGTCTGTTTCCATGCAAGCCCCTCAAACTCCCACTTTGTGGCTACACCATCTCCCCGTATTCTTCCAACATTTCTCCCTTACTGCCCCGATTTATTGCTGGTGCCACTTGTTTGTATTTAAAGCAATGCGGAATAAAAACGGATAAAAATTGTTGTTCAGAGCCTGAAATGTTTGAAAATGGGTCCCATGCGTATCCACCACTGCCTGCTGAGAGACTCATATTTTACTACTCTCTCCCGGTGTTGCGTTTTGCCAAATTTTTGCAGCCTGTTAGGATTTAAATTTTATGGAAAATTTACTTTTTAAATGCTTATATACAAATAGTTGGGTCTCTGGAGGTGGGCTGTACGGTTTAACTAATACACTGCCGTGAATGTTTATATCTGTCAACTGGAATCCAAATATTTCCTGCTACTTGGTATATATTCCTCAAGTATGTTTTTGAACGGGTAGGGGTGGAAGAGGGTCATGCCAAGCTCGTCTGTGAAATTCAGGTTGAGAAACCATTGTAATGACTAACAGATCCCTGTAGATGGAGGGTTTTCTTTTCAGATTAGCGCAGTGTTTGAGCTCAAGCTAAAGATTAGGCAGTCTCAGCTTGTCATGTCAATAAGTCAGACAAGTTTAGGCATCTACAATACAAGGAACTCTCCTTTAAAAATGGCTGGCAGTGAATTAGTTAATTGCTTGTATACAAATAGTTGGGTCTCTGCAGGAGAGCCATAATGATTAAATTAGTCGGTGGTGGCTTCATTTCAGTGTGGACATTGCAGGTGAACACAAGTCTCCAATAACACCACAAAAAAAGATGCTAGAATTCTTACTTTTCTTATACTGTATATTCACTGAAAGTGTCATAAAAGACTACCCCCCTCCCCAAACCGAATGATTTGAAGCAGTGTGTGATAAATGCATTGTAATTTTTCACCCTTTGTGTGTTTTGACGGAAGAATTTCAGTGAGCACTTATCAAGACACCTGAGAACTGGTTTGAATCGTGAAAATCTCAATACAAGCTCTCCTTGTAAGTGCATAATAGCAGCTTCACCACTACTATTTTTTTCACGGACAACTAGACAGCTGCACCAAAGACTCAAAAAGAAGACTCACCCCCACATGGTTAAAAGAAATTATACCAAATTCTTTAGTAGGAATGCTGGCAAATATGAGTCTCTATTTCACTTTAGGATTTCCTTCATTCCCCAGTTAACCAAGTGAGGATTATTCCAGGCTGATTTGTGACAGTCCCATCATATTCCTTCTAAAATTACAGGGTAGCAGTTGGCATCAAGTACATTGGATTATGTGCTCACTGAGACTTCAACTTCACTTTAGTGAATTTCACGTGCGATTAAACTCCCAAGTGACATCTGGACTCCTCAACATGTGATTCGCTTGAGACTTCACCACGCTTTGACCTAGCTGCTCCTTCTTTTGCATCTTCAAATGAGCAACACTGACACCAGCTAATCACCAACTGCCACGATGAGCTTGTACTAATAAAATTGAATAAAATGTAATTGCTATTGGGTGCGGGTGCAGGTGAGTGTATGTGTACGTGTTGTAGGCCTACCCGGACTCAGCTCCACTAGGTAAGGCAGTTTTTCCGGCGGCAAGGACCCGGAGCCATCCTTCCCTTGCAGGCCTTTGTCATCTGCTTTCCTCATCTTCCTCACCTGGTAGTCGGGCGGTCTCTTCTTTAGCTGGAACACCAATGCTCCTGCACATAATACAACAACAACAAAAAACATTTAAAAATGAGACATGTAATAGAAACTGTACTTTGAACTAAGTCACTTCCAAAAGTGGAGAAAATAAGCTTTTTGTAAAAAAGAAAAATAAATAAATAAATAAAACAAGTAGAATAGTGATTTTGATGCTTTTTTTTTTTTTTTGCTTTTGTGGCTCCTCAAAGCATAAAAACAAAAGTTTGAGAAATAATTTTTGATGGCTAAATAATTTGTTTACTAATATATAAGAAATAAAAACATTAGCAATACGAGCGCTATACGGGCAGGGAACTCAACTCACTTCACAACATGCAGCAGTTTGACAGAGAACAATTCTTCAAAAAAGAGGCTTCAAGCCATTTAATTCAACTCCCAGTTGAAGTTTACCATCAAAATAAATAAAACTTAGAATTTTACATACATTTAAAACGAGTCCACTAGCTTAATGCTAACACATAATGGGAAACACCATAGACTTGCTATTTAATACCATCGACATTGGGTACGGAAAGTATTCAGACCCCCTTAAATTTTTTCACTCTTTGTTATATTGCAGCCATTTGCTAAAATCATTTAAGTTCTTTTTTTCCTCATTAATGTACACGCAGCACCCCATATTGACAGAAAAAAAACGTAATTGGACTTGATTAGGAAAGCCACACACCTGTCTATATACGACCTTACAGCTCACAGTACATGTCAGAGCAAATGAGAATCATGAGGTCAAAGGAACTGACAGAAGAGCTCAGAGACAGAATTGTGGCAAGGCACAGATCTGGCCAAGGTTACAAATGCTGCACTTAAGGTTCATGAAAGCACAGTGGCCTCATTAATCCTTAACTCATTCACTACCAACCTTCCCAGCCAGTTAACATGGCTATTTGACTTCTAAAGCCGTCAATGGCAGTGAATGTGTTAAATCAGAATCATCTTTATTTGCCAAGTATGTCCAAAAAACACACAAGGAATTTGTCTCCCGTAATTGGACCCGATCTAGTACGACAACAGACAGTCAATTGACAGAAAAACACTTTTGAGACATAAAGACATTGAGAAAAACAGTCACTGAGCAATAAAGGGTTGCTAGTTATCTGGTAATGCCGGTAATTTTTTAATTTATTTATTTATTATTTTTTGACAATTGTGCAAAAAGATGCAGAGTCCTCTAGCACTTAGAGCAGTTCGAATGACTAATATTGCACTAGTCCGGTGCAATGACCATTGTGCAAAGGTCGCCGAGACTTGAAGCGAGTAGTACGATAGTCTGGGACAATGTTGATTGTGCAAATGTTGCAGATACTCCTCAGTCAGTGTGGAAGGAAATTAATGAGAAACGGAAGACGTTTGGGACGAACCCTTCCTAGAGCTGGCCGTCCGGCCAAACTGAGCAATCGGGGGAGAAGAGAGAGGTAAAGTAGAAGAGAGAGGTAAAGAAGAACCCAAAGATCACTGTGGCTGAACTCAAGAGTTGCAGTCGGGAGATGGGAGAAAGTTCTAGAAAGTCAACCATCACTGCACCACCATCATTCCATCAGTCGAGGCTTTATGGCAGAGTGGCCCGACGGAAGCCTCTCCTTAGTGCAAGACATATGAAAGCCCGCGTGGAGTGTGCTAAAAAAAAAAAAAAACACCTGAAGGTTCACCTTCCAACAAGACAATGACCCCAAGCACACAGCTAAAATAATGGAGTGGCTTCAGAACAACTCCATGACTGTTCTTGAATGGCACAGCCAGAGCCCTGACTTAAACCCAATTGAGCATCTCTGGAGATACCTGAAAATGGCTGTCGTTCACCATCTAACCTGACAGAACTGGAGCGTTTCTGCAAGGAGGAATGGCAGAGGATCCCCAAATCCAGATGTGAAAAACCTGTTGCATCATTCCCATAAAGACTCATGGCTGTATTAGCTCAAAGCGGTGCTTCTACTAAATCTTTTTTAATAATGCAAAACTTCCAACAATTCCGTTTTTTTCCATCAATGTGGGGTGCTGTATGTACATTAATGAGGGGAAAAAAATTGAACTTAAATGATTTTAACAAATGGCTGCAATACAATAAAGAGTGACAGATTTAAGGGGGTCTTAATACTTCCCTTACCCACTGTATGTGGTTGTGTTATAGCGCATTATGCAACAGATATTTAAACACAAAACATTCAGCAACACATGCAGAGAATTTAAAAATACTCACAGGTATATACTCTTTAGGCTCTCAAAAAATGACTAAGTTTACTGAAGCTTACTGAGCCACTTACAGTAGTATTTTTATTTTATTTTATTTTTTTTTGTCTTAACTGCATTAGATTGCCGCCCGGTGGCCAAGTCACGCAAACCTGGAGTCGCAATGATTTAATCATGATGCACATACATTTTAAATCTTTACATCCCATTAAATTGCACTATGATGATATGTTTTTATAAAGGTGAATATTATAGAGTGATAGTTTCCTTATTTAAAAACACATTACAATTTATTTATTTTTGGGGGGGGGGGGGTGGAGCTGGAAAGGATTAACGACATTTCCATGGGGGGAAAAAAATTATTTGAAATACAAGCGTTTTGAGTTAAAGGTGTGGTCATGGAGGAAATTGCAGTCGTATCTCAAGGCGCCACTGTACCTTCACTGTTGTAATGATTGTAGACTGTCACAAGGGAGCAGCAAAGACATGCAAAAGCGAGCTTACCTCTGTCAGCAGGACAGTCCCTAAAAATCTGCAGAGGACACTCGCCATCGTCCAGGATCACCTCCTTGCCAGACTTGTCGTCTTGCTGCACCACAACAACAACCAAATTTATTTTATTTAACAATTTATCGACAATGATTAAATAATAATAATATGATAATTAAATGTCATTTTATCATCCATAATTTACCTGGTGTGTTATATATAGCACAACTGTGTCCCATTGACGACATGCGAGCAGTTGGCAACTTGAATATAGTACCGTACTTCATGACTGTTGTTGCTTTGTGTTGCGTTTCTACGTGCACACACTTTCACCCCTCCCCCAGACTGGCTGACATGCGAACAAGCCATGGTCCTGCCGACCTCACTAACCTAATGGACTTTTGCTGTGCCGCAACCTCATCAGCAAATTACAACTATAAGTAGTGCATGTCTGTGTGTGTGTGTGTCTCAGGAGGCTTCAGGGAAGACAGCCAACACTCAGCATCTGCTCTCTCTGTATGAAAGTCATTAAATTGCTTTCCTCCCAGTGGTTTTCATGTTGTGTTTTCAATACACACACAATGACACAATGGCACAGCATTTGTTCGTATGCGCTTGTGCGTGTGTGACCTTGGTTGCCCCTGAGCCTGTGACAAAAGGTGGAATCTAAAGACTGCACTTAAAATGTTATCTTGTAGCCCCTTGCGAGCGCAGCTGTTTGGCCTTAAATTGGGCTGAGCAATTGAATATTTTTTAAATCGATTATTCTAGAAATTATCCTATCGATTCATTGGATAAAAGTTTATTTTTGCATGATTACATAACAATATGGGGGCACGGTGGGCGATTGGTTAGCACTTCTGCCTCACAGTTCTAAGGACCAGGGTTCAAATCCGGCCTCCGCCGTGTGGAGTTTGCATGTTCTCCGCGTGCCTTTTCTCCGGGCACTCCGGTTTCCTCCCACATCCCAAAAACATGCATGGTAGGTTAATTGAAGACTCTAAATTCCCCTTAGGTGTGAATGTGAGTACGAATGGTTGTTGTTTATATGTGCCCTGCTGGCAAACAGTTCAGAGGGTACCTTGCCTCTCACCCAAAGACAGCTGGGATAAGCTCCAGCATGCCCGCAACCTTAGTGAGGATAAGCGGAATGGCAAATGGATGGATGGAGGGACATGATGATACCAATATAAAATATGCATGTGAGGTGCCACTATTTTTGGGGTCAAAATCCTCACATTCTACGCTGTAGTATTTATGACTTTGAATGTGTGTGGCTTTAAAAGTGGCCTGGTGAGTGACGTGGGAGTTTGCGAATGAGTGTCGGTTTGTTTTAATTACTTTATTTCCCGTTTTCTTTTTACTGTTATGATTAAATCAGGTTACATTTTGTATCACGTTGAATGTATGTGCATAATAAAATCCCAAGAAAAAGACGTGGAAAAAAAATAGTTTACATAGTTACCCGGGCAATGCAGTATTCTCGGGGGTTCTCCTTCTCCAGCCCGTACTTCTCCAACGCTTCTACAACCGCAAAGTCGGCCGTGTCCCTAGTGGAGAGCAGGATGGTCTTATAGGGGATGTTGGGCTTCAGGCTGTCGGCGTAGATCCGTAACGTCCCCCCTGCAAGGAGCGACACCGAAACCAAATGTGTATATTTTAACTGATCACGTTGGTTTTAATAGACCCGCGGGAACACTGGGGAGCGACATAAAACTAGACTATCCGTTTAAAAACATTAAGCCGTCGATAAGAGCCGGTTAACAACTTGTGACGCAAATGCACATTTTCATTTGGAGGCTAATGAGGCAGGTGGCCGTAATGGCTCACCTTGGCAAGGGAGAACATCACAACTGCTTTGGGTCACTTAACATGCGAGTGAGGCATTTAGAAGGCCATCAAAGGGTACTTAATATACGTGAGCTGCTGGCTCATGAATGTGAAAAAGTACAATGAACCCCCGCTCATTTGTGGTTGACCCTACAAAAGTGTACCTATTCACATTTTTTTAATGTGGAACCTATTCTCAGTTATTGGCTGACAAAGGGCACCTATTCATGCTTATCCTTGTATTTTTGTGCTTTCTGTAACACCACACACAAGATGTCACAAGATGCCGCCAACACTCACTGCGCCCTCCTCTATGTTCACACTGCAGGTCAAATATTTTTATTTTTTTTGCCCACTGTGACATAAATAAAAAATTTTCATGTCAATGTGAACAGTAACATTCCGATTTTTTCATATCCAACCCAGGCCTCTTTCATATGTGGATATACATCGGCTATCTATGAAACGGGAGTGCAGTATGGACACTCACAGGGCGCACATCCGACCCATAGATCACCAAACGGTGACAAAGGTCACAATTGCTCGACAAAACAGTCAGGCCACAAAATGGCAACAGCGGACGTAGGAGCAGAAAACTGTCAGAGGCAAAAAGTAGATGGTTTAGTACTAATAAATATCAGAAAATGTTGGCTCCAGTTGCACAAACTCCTTGACATCATCATGACAAGACCTACACGAGGGCCCATATTTACTTCTGTCAACACTGCGACTCATGTTTGTGCACATGTACAATGTGACTTCCTGGTTTGTGCACATGCGTGTGACATCACAGACACGTTCTGTCCACTGTAGAAGCCACATTCGTTTTTAGTAATGTGAACGACTACATAAAAAGATCGGATTTAACAAAAAATCCAAATTGGCCATCAGGCCCTGCAGTGTTTGGGATGTATTTAAAGAGTTCAAACACAAAAGTAGATATGTCGATTTTTTTTCGAATTGAGGGAGTTTTTTTATTTCTGGTTCCAGGTTAAAGCTAATAATAATTATTTAGGGTATTCTCAATTAATATATATTAAGCAATTAAAGGGTTAATTAGGAGCAAAAAAAAAATAAAATCTAATTTTTATTGAAAAGATCTATCAAAAGAGGTTTCACAAAACCAGACAACTAGAAAATAATTTTGTTCCAAAACAGACTAACTCGATAATTATACTGAAAGA